>NC_065513.1:29477811-29659461 GCF_006386435.1 Epinephelus moara | reverse complement strand
TATCCGCTGCGAGGGTCATAAGGACAGAGGGATGTCGTATGCTGTAAAGCCCTGTGAGGCAAATTGTGATTTGTGATATTGGGCTTTATAAATAAAATTGATATGATATGATATGATATGATATGATATGATGTTGCTCAATGTCAAGTCTCTATTTGTGTCAAGACAATACATGCATGATAGCATGCACTAGGGCCTTTTGTGCATCTGTTCAACATTTACTCTTTTACCTTTTTTTGTTTTCTGTATCCACCCTACATTTGACTTGATTCCCAACTGATTTAAACCCAATTAAATATCACTTAATACTGATAAGGACTTAATGTAATACAGCACAACTTGCAGCAAAAAAATATGCAGCGGTGGAAGGAGCACTAAAATGTTTCACTTGAATAATAGCTGAAGAGCTGTAAAGATCAACTGATTAATAAATTAACAGGAAATTAATCGGCAACTATTTTGATGTATCGGCCATTTACCATATTCAGCAAAAAATGCCAAATATTCTCTGGTTCCAGGCTCTTAAATGTGCTTTATTTGTCCTATGAGATTGCAAACATCGTAAAAAAAAAATGTTATTATTTTTGGGAATAATGGGGATGATTTATGATGATGATTTATCAGGTAATCAAATAAATAGTCAATAAATATAACTGTTAGCTGCATCCCTGAAAAGTAGCAATACTTCAATGTAAAAATACTCAGTTACATCCATGATTTTACTCACTGTACAGAAGAAAGCAATAAAATGTACTGTTAGACAGCAGAATTGCCCCTTTCATTGTTTATCATCCCCAAGGGGACATTTGTCTCACTGCTAGGTGAAACACACACAGACATAAGCATAAAACATACATAAAACAAGTGCAGTTGTAAGGTATACCACTCAAGTAGTCTATTATTACTGATGTAAAATGCAAGCTGCATTTACATGTTGTACAGTAGCTATGTTAAGAAAGGCTAATTAAAATTATATATAAGGGGCCTCCTGTTTGGCAGTTTAACCTCTAATGTTACATTATATGTTTTGAATGCAGGGTTTTGATCTTTAAAATAACTTACGCTATAACTATTGAAAATAATTAAAGGAGTACAATGTGCAAGTAAAATGACCTAAAACTATACTTGAGTACAGTACTTGAAATACACTTCTGCTATTGTATGTATGCTATTGTTTGGAGTCTGTGATATTTTATCATGGATACAGTTTTGAATAGATCTATACCCAGCACAGACCCAGGGGCCCAAAGAGTCCTAAGTCTGTTGTGATATTGATTTTGATTCCATCCATCCATCCATCCATTTTCATCTGCTTATCCGGGGCCGGGTCGCGGGGGCAGCAGGCCAAGCAAAGCACCCCAGCCTTTCCAGCTTTCCAGCTCCTCCTGGGAGACCCCAAGGCGTTCCCAGGTCAGATGAGATATGTAATCCCTCCAGTGTGTTCTGGGTCTGCCCCAGGACCTCCTATCAGTGGGACATGCCCAGAACACCTTTAACAGTAGGTGCCCGGGAGGATCCTGATCAGACGCCTGAACCACCTCAACTGACCTCTTTCGACATGAAGGAGCAGCGGCTCTACTCCAAGCTCCCTCCGGATTCTGTTTTCTCCCTAATAAAACTGCAATGTGTCTGTGCCCCGTGGTCCACTGGCTCACAATTTGTCAATGTAGTTTATTTAGATTATTACTACTACATCGCTAATACATTCATTATATTACAAAGAAAAGCTTCACTGAGTAGCCTAATTTAGGACACACACTGACCATAATGCCACCTATGGTGAAATGGTGAAAAACATCAAGCTTTCTTTCTTCAAAAAGGATGTGTTTCCCATTCACAATTGTACAAACACCTGCCCGGTACACAGTCTACCTCTGCTATTTTACTCTCTTTGGTGCTTTGCTCAAGGGGTTTTAACATGTATTTTCCTAGGCACATTTTAATGATGTTCCAGTCTCATACTGCCTCTCTGTTCTCTTGAGCATCACCGCTGCCCTGCTGCTGTGACCCTGCCCTTTATTCTTAAGACATCAAGCTGCTGGCTCTGGCCTGTTATACTGCGTACGACCATGACAAGCCACTATGAATTCATTAGAATATCATCTGGAGACGGCCGATGGCCTTTAGCACTGCCAGCTATCTCATCACACTAATCTTCAATTAACTGATGCAGCTGCTGGTGCCATTTAATGTATTTCTCTCTCTGAAAGGTTTGCTCGCACTGCTTTTTTGGTAACTTTGATTAAGGGTGATGCCCTTGCAGCCGGTTTAATTTCCTCTATTTGACTCCTAGTTCACAGTCTCGACACTCTAAACTATTCATTTACAAGAGCGCAGCCTATAATAAAGCATACAGACATAAAATCAACCCTCTCTCATTGTTCAGTCTATAAAATACACACACACACACACACCGACACACCGGCATTAAGTGTAAAGTGTTTACTTCTCACAAGTTATTTTCCAACAGTTTGTGGACACACACAACAAAACATCACCGACAGCTTTTGGAGACGTTCCAATCATCTTTATAACGGATTCTTGATTGATCCAAAGTTTGGTCATGAATTCAGTCTCTGTGTCCAGTGAGAACAAAGAGGTGGAGTCTACAAGTGTGGCGCCTCCACTCTGAATATGGAGAGAGGCTGTGTTGTTGCTCTCCGGCGTAGGATTCCCACAATTTTATTGATCCAAAATGACCTATGAAAATGTGTTCACTTATGCTTCCCTTTATTCTGTTTCTTCTTTTTTAGTTCCTCCTTGTACAGCATTTTATAATCTCACTTTTGACAAGTGCTATACGGATGATCTTTATGATCATCATTATTTAATAACCAATTAATTATTAGCCTGTGATAAACAGGGAATTGTCAGGTTTATGGAGGCTGCAGAAATAACCTGATGGACGTCATGTGAGGAAATGAGAGTGAATACTTCAAAACTCTGTATCATGGAGAGCAGAGCACCCTGCTTGTTGGACCCACCAACATATAGCCTCTCCACAGAAATGCATAGAAAAACACAGTGATGGCAGGACAAAGTGAAGAGCCAGTCATGCATTCATTCAGCCCCATGCCTCCCGTCTAATAAAGCACAACTAGGTATTTGGTTTACGCCATTAATCTCCTCCACCTTACATTTTCTTTCTCCCAACAGAGCCCATCCTGTAAAGTCTCTCGAAGCGATATTACTGAAGCACTTGTTTTTCATCCGTACAAACACTGTCCTGTTGCTATATATAAATAACTCATCCTGCTATGGCCTGCTGAAAAACGCGTACCTTGAGGGAATGTCAGCTTTCGTCAAAATACCTCTCAGTCACCCAACACAATATCAAAAATATCATCTCTTTAAATGTTAAAGTCTCTGTAGAAAAATGCCTGAAATATATAGATATCAAACATGTACATGTATATTTGTATACAAAGAAAATTTGATGCAAATTATTACTTCTTCAAGGATCCTTTAAAGCTGTAACTATGGCACTATACTGAACCTCTGTGAGAAAAAAAAGTAGTTTGCATGGCACCAGTCGAGCACACAGATGTACAATGAACATAATGTCTGGACACAGATCGGTAACCACATTTTCCATTCATGTTAAACCTTTCCAAAAATACACTATGATTGAGCATATGGCACATACTGACATTATATTGTTTTCTCTCTTATCTGCAGCCCAGCAGTGTATTGCTCACAGGCAGATATGTCGGGCTCTCCAGACACAAACAATTATAATTCTTAAAAGGCAAATTCCATCGGTTGAGTGGAGCTATTGATTTCCATCTGAGTATGCACAGAGCAAAAGTCTGTGTAGACATCAATCAAACACTGGCTGACATCATTTCACCCCATGTTGTACCTCTTCATCTAAACTCGCCTCTTTACTTTTGAAGAGAGGGTGTTCAGCAGCATTCTAATCTTTAATTCAACTATTTCTATGTAACAAAAATATCACCTCCACATCTATAAATGCATCTGTCTGTATACACTTACATACAGTGACTGCCCTTCCTAATTCCCCAGTTTCACAGTAGCATTCCTCTGACTGTGCCTGGAGGTTGTTCAGTGTTCAGTGCTCAGAAGCAAAATAATAATTTGTCTTCTGGTGATTAAGAGCCATTATTGATTTATGTAAAAAAAAAAAAGGTTGATGCTCGGCCTCCGCTCTGGTTCCTCCTGCCCTGATCATCCAGGGTCGATTAGTGTAGGCATCTCTTCCACTTGTGCCTCAAGTATCTCAATGGGCCCTGCAGAGGAAAAAGAGGAAACACATTAGTGTGAATATCTGACTGCGCAGAGGAGAGCCACTTGACAGAGCAGTCACAACACCAACAGTCGCTTTTCATAGAGCAAAATGAAAAGAATAACAAGGTATCATTGCCCACACACGAGCACCCAAACACACACACAAGTCATCAAAGTTAATGTGACTGAAGCGTCTGGCACATTTTCATGTGTGGATTAAAAAGCCTTCCCTTCTGTGAACAGACAATCGCTGAGCCTTGTGCCTCTCCTTAAATAGCTGGCATTTTTTTAGTGTTTCTGACTCAAGTCTGGAGTGGTTCAATGAGCAGAGGACCCCATCTGGATCATTGTGGCTCTTACAAATCAGATCCTGCTGTTGAGATGTTGTGTACCTTCCCTGAGTAAGGTGCAGCTGATGCCTCTAACTTTTAACAGTCTCCAAAGCAGCGTGAAATCCTCAAATTAAGTTTGCTTCACCCCCAAAGCTTTCTAAGTTGCACTGAACCAACTCAAGGCCTTTGACTCCTTCTCAAACACATGGCTGCATGTGCTCTTGCATGCTTTTTTGCACTCTCATACAAATTTAAACACACGCTCAAGTATCTCTTTAACATTAAAATATATGCATATCAGTGTGCACACACATTTTGACAAGGACACACACACACACACACATGCCCACTCACTTTCCCACATCATGACTTTGCCTGAGTCACAGATAAAGAGGCACCAAGACGAGCCAGTATCCATGCCCAATGTGCACCAGATTTACTTTTGAATGCTCTCGTGTTTTGCAATGTAGGTCATGTCTATTTTGTATTCCAATGAACTTTAGCATATAATATCTCCATTACAGATGTTACGCCTCTGGCACGCACCACTACAAGTATTTAGCTTTCATTTTGTTTAATGTTTTTCCTGTGACATTTTCATTTTCAGTGATCATAATTAAATGTAATCTATTGAGGGAAACAAAAATCAAAGTAAATGATGCATGCAGAATGGGGATGAGCAAATAGACAACTGTGTGTCTTGGCAGACTATCACCACTAACAATCAGACAGAGAAACAACAGCTAATTAATATTCACTGGCAAAATGTGTGTCTCACTCTGACACATTTATTGAGTTTTATTGCACGCTGTGCACTTGCCAGGTTGGAAAATGTGATGAAGACGGTGCAGTTACTAGGAGCACTACAAGCACACATATGACTGTTGTGTTATAAGACAACAAATCAGAGTAACAGGTTTACATTTATAAATATAACTGTAAAAATTTAGCCATTTACGCCCATGAGATCTTACATTATTATGGAAGCAGCAGGTAATTCTATTGTAGCTTGTATTTGTTTTCCATTTGCCCTTTAATGACCGCTTTTAATTGTATTTAAATGTCCTTGTATAATGTTTTTCCTTTGCACTTTAATGCAGAGTGACATTTCGAGCCTACAGCTCTTCCTCAGACTTCTGATAAATGACACAGTCGCCATCTTAAATCCCCAGCCACACCTGTTACCCATACTCATAACAAAAATAAACAAAGAAAATATATATATATGTACATGTGTACCCTAAAATCCTTCTAAACTGGAGCTGCTTGGTGTGTGAACTTATTTGTTTTCTAATTTGCCAGATGTGTCTTTGGTCCAGCACCCACTCCATTGGACGTTGGGATGTACGTGTCTCTTATACTGTTTTCTTTTGCACTTTGTCTCGATGAATTGCCTTGTTGCTGGAATGTGCTATAAAAATAAACCTGCCTTGCCTTGCACTGGTGACATCAGCAGGACGTGGGGTTGAAAACACAAAAACCTTTCAATGGAGGAGCTGCCGCACACAGTAATTTATTAGCAGATGCATAACAACCAGGAGAAGATTTTTTTTCATCCCTAGAAGGTCGTTTGTTATTCAGAGGTACAAAGCAAAGGATGCAGAGGCTGCTGTAGCTTCGGAGAGAAAAAGTCTGTGGACTTTTTGATTAAAAATGGAAATGTTGCCAAAGGTGTTTGCTGTACAAAGTGTCAGATATGTTTCCATAATGGATACCCCACCTACATCGCATGTATATAGAGATACATGTGCGCAGGGAGATTATGCATACAGCTGCTGCCGAGTGGGAGTAAGACATCATCCGAGGGGAGAGGAAGAAAGAAATGAAGAAAGAGTACGAGAGAGAGACAAGGAGAGAGAGAGGTAGGCTATGAACTGGAGCTGTAAGCTGTGAGCTGTAGGGAGTAGGTCAGTGCAGTTGAGTCAGTCCTGACTCATGATGGAGGCGGTGAAGATCCACCTCCTCCCTGCCCATTACAACTTCATCCTCAAGCCTGGAGCACTGGAGCTCAGATAGCCATTACAAAAAACAGTAGAAACTCCTACACCCATGGTCGGAGGAGCGCTGCTTTCTGTGTTACAGGAGCAATCTGATAACAAGTAATGGATGTATTAAACACTGAACCATGAATCCAAACATGAGGGGACCATTTGTGCAACAAGAGCTGGTTAGTGAGCGCAAATGTCAAAATAGTTTCTCCCACTTCCTGCTGTGGCTGCCATTAATACATGCACATTAGTGTCTTTCCACCACCACCACAAATATGCAGGCTGGTAAATGTTCAAACTGATTTATGTAAAATAATTACCATAATATATCATTCAAGTTAGCGGCACAGTGGTACAGTGGTTAGCACTGTCGCCTCACAATAAGGGGGGGAGCCCCTCTGTGTGGAGTTAGCATGTTCTCCCCATGTCAGTGTGGGTTTTTCCCCAGGTACTCTGGCTTCCCCCCACAGTCCACAGACATGCATGTTAATTGGTGATTCTAAATTGCCCATAGGTGTGAATGTGAGCGTGAATCACTGTCTGTCTCTATGTGTCAGCCCTGTGATAGTCTGGCTACATGTCCTGGCTGTACCCCGCCTCTTGCCCAGTGTCAGCTGGTCTAAGGCTTCCCCGACCCCTGACAGGATAAGCGGTCACAGAAAATGAATAATTAATTCAAAATACGTGTATGTTTTGTGGCATATTGTAAGAATATTGAGGAGATTAAATGTGGGGTATGACTTGCATTTATTTTATTTAGAGGTTAAGTTCCTGTACAGCTGCTTGTGTTTGGACAATATTAAACAATTCGAGAACTGTGGCTTCTTTCATTACATAAGAAAAAGTGTTCTAAGATTGCCTTGGTGGTCGAATGGTCACAACGCATGCCACATAACCACAATGTGTCAGGGGTGATACCCAGCCCTTGTGAACACTGCAACATTGTCCACCAATGTCAATGGTTAGAGGTAACATCGTGCTGCAGGAATGAGTCCTTAAACCTCGAAATAAGTTAGCATTTTAGCACTTTGGTTTCCCTCGTCTCGAAGTCAATTGGTTTTTGAATGGGTTCTGAAGTTAACTTCCGTGTTGGCCTACGAATAAATATCCTCGCAGCACTCCATAAACATCACTATAGTTGGAAAAGGGACATTTGAACAGTCGATATAATAGTTTCGAAACTACATAAACATTATCATTTGTTGTCAAAGACTTTCAAACAACTTCTCATCTCTAAATTGCAGCCTATGCACATTAGCAAGGTGATTTTGCTTTAGTGTTGTGGTGACTGGTCAACAAAATTACATACAATTAATCACACAGACATCAAATCTAGCTCAGTGGAAAAACCAAGCAGGGAGCAAATATGTTTGATTTCAAAACTTAAATGAAAACTCAGACACGTCTGAGTTGGGAGGGGGAGAACGTAAGACGGGGACTATTTGTTCAATTTAAATTTTCCAAACACAGCAAGGCCTGAGACAATTATAAAAAAAAGGAACATGCACAGGGAAAAGAAAAGAAGTGCAGATGCATTTACTTATTCAGTGTGATCCCTTAATCATATGACGCCAAGGCCACTGTGTCAATTGAATAGTGCATTAGTTAGTGAGGCAGTGCTACAGCAGCAAAAGCCCTTGTGAGCTGCATCTATTGATGATACTGGCTGCACTCACATTCTGTAGCACACGGCTGTTTAGCCAGAATGTGTGTGTGTGTCTGCTGTATGTGTCTGTGTGTGTGAGCATGCTGTTGCCAGCCTCATTAAGATCCATTAATACAAGGTAAATAGAGTGAATGTTGTACACTGAGAGCTATCATCTTGAGGACAAACATGCATCCACACAGACTCTTACACAGTCGCAAACACAATACAGCCAAACAGCATCAGCTTCCACCGCATTACAGTTTCTCTTTCACCATCTCCCCCTCTGCCTCTCTCCATTACACATGCTCTCTTTTCCCTTGCTTTCTCCCTCTCCCACACTTTCTCTCTTCCTCTGTCTCCTAACCCCCCTACTCTCTCACTCTTTCTCATTTTTCTCGTGGCTGAATATCCACTGATCCCTAATCCAGACGCCGATTTTAGATTTGTAAGGCCAGCGAGGTCGTGCATTGGATTTACTCATCAGTGTGCACTATTTCATACCCAGATTTTCTCAGCCTTTTTCTCAAGGCTTCCTACGATCATAAACACACACGTTACTATATATATATATATATATATATATGTCAAATGTACTGTTTATATAACATCCTGCCCCCTGAGCACACATGACTGCCCCCACACCTCTTTACCTCAGTGTCCCTTGCCTTAATTTCTTTGCCCTCTCTGTGTGTGTTTATCATAAAAATATGTGCAGCAGCAGTTCAGAGCTTTGTCAAGGCTAATGTCGGTACAAAGGCTGTCTGAGGCAGTACTGTTATCTCCTGTAGTCTAATCCTGCTAATTAAGGGCATCGCTAGGAGGAAGGTGCTACTATTCTCATACAACTCCAGGCTATGCTGTCTCACCAAGTCTGCCAAGCTGACGTGCTTTCACATACACCTGTGCACACACAAAGACGTGTGTACAGATGTAGATTCCTCGACAGTCGGATCTGAAAAATTTGAAATTTATCACATGCAAACTTGGTTTGCAGACAAACAGAGAACACAGGCTTCATTCAATATGCTGCTTAATAAAAGCTAATAAAGTGGAGAACACCAACTGCTCATATAGACGGTGATATTAACTGCTGATTTATAATCCCCTGAGGGAATAAAGTCCAGCATTTTTCTGCCTGATTCTCTCCACTCAAGAGCAGAACTGATTAGCTTACCGTCCACGTAGTCTCATAGATATCACAGTGAGTGATAGTGGGGGTCTACACAAATGGGAGCTGAGTTGCTAAACATGAATTTAAAGACAATTTTTCAATTAAAATTTGCTATAAAGCTATCAGCAGACACAAATCAAAATGGCAGTTTTGTCATCTAACACTTCTCTCTCTTCACCGGCCCACTGTGCCACTCTCTTGTCATTCACTCCCACAGTCTGACACGTCAGCAAAATGGGACTCGTAGAGACAAGAGGTGATGAAGGAAACAAACTCACTTGTCTATTTCTCAACCCTAACTGTTCATCTTCACGGGCTTGTGTGTGTGGAGGTATGGATGCCACTATCTGTCTGCAGCGGCTTTAATGTAATGGTGCATCCTACAACAGCCTTTATTTATGTATATGTGTGTGTAGTGGAGAGTTACTTGTGTACTGTATATGCAGGTGTCAGTGTATGGGAAGGTCTTTAGGGCTGTGGATGAAATGTGAGGGAAGCGGGTTTTCTTGTTTCATCCAGAAGGACATGAATTAATTAGAGCCCCTCTCTGAAAGAACTTCCTGAGTTTGAGACTCGTTAGTACCGAGAGCTTCCAGAAGGACGTAGATACAATTTAGTTTTAGTGTTGTCAGCAGTCCTTTGTGAAATGTTTAAAGTCCCTGTACATTTTACTGTCATTGCTCACTGCCTGCAAACATCACTCTGCACACATACACCTATGCATGCACCCATAAATATATATACTCACACATGAATATACAGGACACAAACAAATACACTTGTATGCAAACAGGCTCACAGATATGTGTCAGTGCATGCATGCAATTGCTCTATTTCTTCCTCCTCTTTCTCTTCCTGACAAACACACTAATGCATGCACAAACACTCACCGCTTCTTCCTGATCTCTCTGTGTTTGTCTCAGCGCCCATGGCGATGCCTTTCTCTCTGTTTCACTCACTTTATCCATCCTTTCCCCAACTGTCTCCTCTCTCTGTTTGGATAATCCAAAGTTCAGTTGGAGTAGAACGCGCTCATAAAGTAGAAAACACTATGAATGATTCAAGAACGTTTAAGTTAGATAGAACAGGGGGGTTCCGGTGTCAAACCGTGGTAGTGGTTGATTTGCGTAGGATTGTTTTCTGGGGCTTTAGGGAAGGCGGGTGAGGAGGCACACAAGGTGGAGGTGTGTTTCCTGTCGGCGGGAAACTGTGGCTGACTGAGAGGCCGCCGTTTTCCAACATTAGTTCATGAGGAAGAGCATGAGGGGGAGGAGGGGAGGCGGAAGAGCAGCAATGCACTGGGCTGAGCCTAAGGTCGTTCAGCTCAGCCTGTATGTGTAGTTCTGTGTCGTCTACATCATATTGAAGGTCACAGTCCGGGCAGTAGCCGTGGTACTGGACCTTCTCACTGAAACGAACACGCTCCCTCTCACGAGATTCCCTTCCAGGGGCCTTGGGGCATTTGTTCTTTTCATGGCGGAGAAGAGGCATGGGCCTGGGTAATGTAGGAACAAGACCCGACTCAGGGATTCCGCTGTCATTAGCAATGAAACACGGAGTTGAGGAGAATAAATCCCTGTTTGGTTTCAATGTAAAAACCCCGCCATTCCTCATTAGGGGCCCGGTAGCCTTGGATATATTCCCTGATAACACTAATGTTGGATGAGGCAGATTCTTAATGTTGTGATCCTCGGCTCTCAGCGGGGTAAGTCTGGGTGGCGGCAGGGGAGGGTGGGGTTTCTTGAGTACAGTCAGGACTGCAAGAGGGTTGACGGGGACCGGGTCAATGAGCGCAGGCGGTTTGAAGATGCAGTCATCAGGGAAGAGCTTCATCTTCTCCAGGCTGGAAGCGGTGGTAGTGGTGGTGGTGGAACTCGAGCTGGAGTTGAGCGTGTCCGTCTTAGAGCTGTCTGTCAGTCCGTCCTCCTCCAGTTGCAGGTCACAGGTCAGGGTGTCAATGTCATGAACAACCTGGTGACAAGAAGAGGAAGTATCACTGAGACAGCTGAGGTCAGGAGCAATAAAAACGCTGATGTCTTTAAGTCATCAAGTCCTTAATGAATCAATTGAAAATCTCATGGTATTAATTTAAAGATGATACATTTTGATTTAAGAGATTGATTAATGAGATTTAAGAGTGATTTAGATATCTCTATGACAACCACGCCGGGGAGAGAAGAAATATTACTGCGATTTATGAGAACAGCCATGAGCCTGCCAAACACTGACTTAAGTGATATACTACAACGATCCTAGAGAAGTAACAATACCAACCTTATCCTGTAAGCCAAGACACAAAAAAATCATTCATAATACAAAACTAGTGTTAGGAATGAATTAAAAAAAACATCCTCTGCATACAGCAAAAAGGTGCAGAGGACCAGACAAACACAGGGATACAATGACAATGGAGAAAGACATAGAAAATCAATAGACTGTCAGTCTCCCATTGGGAAAAATCTGCACAATGTAATATTCTGCTGCAAGTGAGCAACTCAGAGAAGGATAAGAATCTTTACATTATTGCAAAGAACGAGCATAACTCAACCAAAAAGAGAATGAATAAATATCACAGTGAATAAAATGCTATGAGAGGGAAGATCCATTTCTACCAACAAAAGTGTCATTTTTTCCTTAACAACAGCACAGGAAACAGTCCATCATGGCATGAATTAATTCCAAGAAAGCAACTTCAGTATGTTAGAGAGAAGAAGAAATAGATATTTTACATCAAGCAGAAAATATGCACCTAAAATTCACTCTGTGAGCAACACAACAAGAAAGCAAACAGTCTATCTGTTGTGGTGCAATAATGTACACAGTGTGCCAGGGTGGGAAAGGAGACATAGGAAATGCACGGTGGCATAATCCAGTGAATACTTCTCTGGGAAAGGAATGGGGCCAAACAGAAAAGTGTTTAAATATTTGAATGAATGTGCAGTATTGAACTGTACACTGCAGAATATGATTATAAAGGACGGACAATAAACAAAACTGTAATAAACAGAAAATGCTCAGAACAGTAGAAATGAATGGAAAATGTTGTCTCAGGATCCTGTGCATACAGCAGATATTCAGATCCAAAGGTGCTTCTTTTGTCCTCCAAGAGGAAATTTGTTTTCTGGAGCTGCATAGGGACATATTAAAGAACTACTGGAGCAAAAATTTGGATAGTTGGCGCTGTAAAGCAATACTGAAATAGCTGTAAGGATGCAGAGGCACAAGATGAGATAATACATATAACATTTACAAATACTATAGGCATACATACATTTTAGCCATACATACAATCCATGCTAAACAAGTTTGAGGTCATAATTAATTGAATTTGATGCAATATTCATCAATCAATATGCACCAGTCTAAGGCCTCCCACAACTGATCACCTTTTGCCTACTTAAAGAAAGCATTTGCAGTGTGGACGTAGTTACTCTCCCTTTTGTCTGCAGTGCTAACACAATATCTAGAAGGAGTAAAACTGCATGCACACATAATAAACACTGCCCAAGGAGCCATTAGCATAGTGGGTTATATTTTCAAAAGGCAGTTTAACAAACAGAACAGACATGGTGCTCAAGTCTGCTGGGAACAAATAACTGATATTTAATAATAAAATGTCTCTATTCTTATTTTTAGAAGTCTATCGAAACACATTCCCTTTGGAGAAGAGTTTCATCCTCGTTCTCTTCCCTTGGTGGATTTGTTATTGCTTCCATGCCCAGAACTGAAGTGCACTGTTGGACATTTTATTACTGACTGCCTCATTATTGGGGATCCAGCACTCAGTGAGTCCAAAGACAGCCTCATATAAGTTGAGACGAACACGTCTGAGGTCATTGCATCACAGCCGAAATAACCCACGAGAAAAACTTACCAGAAAAGAAAAGTACTGTATTTTCCTTTACAGCGTTCATAAAATAAACACGATAATGACAATGTTCTTTTGTTCATTTTCTGAATTAGTAATGCTTATCTCAGAGTACCCAGTACATTAGCCCGCTGTAAGACACCAGTGCTATCATCTGAGGGTTTGAAATGCATGTCCAAACAGTGGCTTGGGAAAAGGCTGAGAGAGAAATGAAGAGAAAGTGGTGGGGAGAGAAACACAGAGCAAGAAAGGGTGACTGAGAGGGAGAGATTAAGAGAAAGATAGAAGGCTAGGACAGAGAGGGCAATGGAGCTAAACTCTCCATGCAGTCTTTAAATGGATAATTTGTTGGGACACACACACAAGGTAATACCAGTATCCCAGTGCGCAGCCTGTGCTGTAGGCCAGGCAGCTTCTGTGGCTGAGCCAAGCATCTGGGCAGGGTCCCTCCTCAGAGCCAGGCTCGGCTCCAGCCCTGTCTGTGAGTTACAACAGATAACTGCATTTCAAATGGATTATACCCCAAACACTGGCTTTGATAGTAACATCCCCTCGAGGTATGTGTTTAGTGTGTGCGGTGTCAGAATAACTGATCCTCTACACAATTTCCTGCAAGCAAAAAAATAAAAACGAATGAAAGAAAAAAGAAAGAGGGCAAATCATACAAAAAAAATCACAATGGACAGATTAGGATGCCTTCTTGTTCTCATTTATCTCTGGCGCCTGCTCCGAGACCCTGTAAACTGCCGAAAAACACATAAGTGGTCTAATTCTGCTCAAGTTAGGAAAACAGAGTAAGAGGAGCAGAGAGGCAGAAGGAGACAGATGCTGTGTCGACTACCCATCCATAATGTAGGAAGCAGGGGCCGTACGCAATGGGGTTTTATTAGAATGACAGGCTGTCATGTTAGGGTGAGAGGTTCAGCACAGCAGGCCGCATGCCTGGTAGAGGAATACAAACATGAAAGCAGGTAAGACAGCAGGTTATCATAACTGAGGTAGCAGCATGCGATGCAGTGATTGGCAGTGGAAGAAAGATTTGTAGAGGAGGGCTGATTTGAAGCAAGCACTGTAACACGTGACTGAAATTAAACAAAATACGCCTCTATCCTCAAATAATCCTTCAGCGTCTGCATCACTGATATTTGAATGTCCATTCAGCCAGCTCGGAGAGTTTGATCTTTACCAAAGATTATGTAGAAAAGAAGGAGAGATCGCAGACAACAAGAGATAAAGAAAGGATGGAGATGAGTGCCTGCGATAAACACAGACATGCGATGAGAGATAACAGAGGACAAAGAGAAATGAAGAGCCACCACGAGAGATTGAGAGAGATGAAAAGTGAAAAGATAAGACAACAGCTCTATTATTGGGAGGAGATAATTCAGCAGCAAACAACAGTCAGCATTAAGATGATGAAATGCAATGCAAAAGCGCCTTCCTGGTTGAACCAACTTGTCCATTAAATATTAATTGTGATTAAATTTTTCTCACTTTCATTAAAAGCCTGTGAGTCAGGGCGAAAAAAGCTGTCCTGTCATTTCACACCCCACGTCCTCCTGTGCCAGATGTCTTTCATGTTGGAGATAATGATCACACACATTAGTGGGCAGGGGAGAGGAGCATGTCTGATGTTTGTGAGTGTGTGCGTGTCTACGTGTGTGTGTGTGTGTGTGTGTGTGGCCATAGCCTTTTCCAGGCCCTAGTGATGTGGACGTCAACCTCCTGTCCTAACAGACAAGGATGCTTAGAAAGAGCATCCTCTCAAGGCAAGCCTGCAGAAATAACACAACACATGGTGGGCTGCTGATAAGAAAGGCATGGTGTTCCCTGTCCATTTACCTCTTTGAGCTCTTTGGCTACATCCTTGAGGTCTCCCAGGATGGTTTCCAAATTCTCCACGATTGTCTTGATCTCCTTTTTCACTTTCACTTTGGAGACTACTCCTTCAGCCTCTGCATTAGGTGCCCCTGACATTCTTCAGTTTATGGCACAATCTATTTCGCGAAGGATCTAAAGTCAAATCCTTTGGTCGCCACGCTGCCACTTTGCCAACGCATTTTCATTTTAGTCCTCCGCTCCCTTCACTTTTGCTCCTACATAACAGCCAGGACGGAGCGAAGTGGCGTCGGGCAGTGTTCTATATCTACCACCAGGCATGCGCAATAGAGCGTAACACAAAAAAATAACCCTTATGTCAAAATATTGTATCATACTGTCTGCCAAAAAAAGGCGGCTGTCCACAGGTTTCTTTGCCTCACACCTTCATGTCCAACAGCGAAAAAAGACGTGCCACGAATATCCTTCACGTCGAGAGAGCGCTAAATTCAACATTTTAGGAGAAAACGTCCAACACGACCGCGTTGAAAATGTCTCAGCTGGAGTAGAGAGAGAGAAGGACACGAAGAAGAAGAAAGAGTACACAGACAGTCATCCTAACCGTTACACCGCCGGTCGTTATTGTAACGGTCCATAATCCTCAGGCATCGACAGAATGGTGATACACTCCTGCTTTTTCCTCAAATAGACGGTTCTGGTAATGGCACGACCCGGAGAGCCGCCGGGTAACGACACCCCAGAGGCACTTTCCTCCGAAAAACACCCCGTCAGTTTCATCCTGTCTCCATCGCAGCCTCCTTGGAGAGTCTGAGCAACAACGTCCGGGCGCAGAGGATGCTCTCGCGCTCCTCTCTCTCTCTCTCTCCCTCACCCCCTCGCACGCGCTCTCTCTCTCTGTTCTCTCCAGTCTTCTTCTGTGGTGCTGTTAGTTAAGTTGAGGAGGTCTCCCAGTTAGTAGTTTTACGACGTGAACGGTTGTGCTTGTCGTGTTAAAATAACTTAATTAGATCCCCAGTAGCTTCCAATAATATTGTACAGTCTTAGCTGCTGATGCTTGGCAAGTTTCTTTTGACTAACGTTAGGTTTTTGGGTTTTTTTTCAATGCGTATTGTCCATTCTTCTTCTCCTTCTTCTCCTTCTTCTCCTTCTTCTTCTTCTTCTTCTTCTTCTGTGCAATACCAGTATACCCTCCTGAAACTCTGTATCCTCATATGAGGACATCACATTTTGGGTTTACTTGACCTTATTCTTGATTCTTCTTAACTTAGACCTGTTGTCCTCTCAGTCTATTATCTTATTTTATTTTATTTATTATATGTTATTATCTTTATTAATATTTTTTGCTTTTATTTTTTACTGCTCACAATCATCTCTCAGGTGCAATATCAGTATACCCTCCTGAAACTCTGCATTCTCATATGAGGACATTACATTTTGGGTTTACTCGACCTTATACTTCAATGTACTTAACTTAGACCTGGTGTCCTCATTTGTGGACACTTTTTTGTGCCATGCAGTGGAAGTAAGCGCACAATACACCAATCTATGTAAAAACAAGATGGCAGCCATCTTTTATGGTTGAAAGTTGTTTATTCATGATTATGTCTGTAGTTTGATATGGCAACAAATCTGACCAATTTTAGCAACAGTCACAAGCTAAGACACTATTAATTAGGAAGTACTCATTTGAAGACATTGGGATTTTATTGTCATCTTGTTTAAGGACGTTGGGACTTAATTATTGGTAATAATGTTTAGTTTTTGATACTTAATGGGTCCTACTGATCCCAAATAACTAGGAGAAATTAAAAATGCATGCCAAACAAAAGTTAGGGTCTCAGGAGGATAGGCTAAACTGTACAATATCTATACTATCCCAGCAGTAAATAAAGTCAAATCAACCATTCAGTCTGTCGCTTAATTATATTTTCCTTCTCTTATATTGCTCTTTGTTTTGTACTGTTTACTTATTAAACTGACCTGTGTTTTTCTTTTTACCTATATGTATGTATATAGTGCTTTGTGTTCTTTTCTACTGTTTCCTCTTTGCGCTATCCCTCTGCTGTAATGGGGCAAATTTCCCCATTGTGAGACAAATAAAGAATTATCTCATCTTATCTTATTGAAAGTTTAAACAACAAAACAAAGATCCGTCACAAATAAGCATCATATATGCATTCACAATCCTAAATACATACCAGAGATGAAAACAGAGCAAAAATAAAAACAACAAAATAATAACACTGACACATAAACCCACACACTGACAACCTCTCCAAGGTTAAACCTAGCCATCTTTCAGTTGCAGTTGATTATTGCATTGACCCCTAAGTTTCATGCAGCCAGCCAGTGAAAGGGCCCCTATGTAGACATATACTGATCAAGTGTATTCAATAAAGAGTATGTCACCCTCTCAAAAGCAGCCAATTGAGCCATTATCATAGTCCATTCCTCATATGGAGGTAGGTGGGTGTTCTTTTCCACTAGAGCCTCTGTAGTATCCGTTTAGCTGTTGTAAAAGCCAAGTAAATCCATCTCTTCTAAAAATATGACAAGCCAGAGTCCTGAAGATCCATGGTTGAACCTAAAAGAGACAGTTTTGCAGAGACATGGAGTATTTTTTTTTTTTTTTCTCAGGACATCAAAGATAACCCGCTGGATGTTTTTCTCCAGTCTTCAAGTGATGGACACGTCCAAAGAATTTGTAAGGTAGAAATTCACTTCTCCAGCATGACTCTACAGGTATCAGTTTCCACTTAAATAGATGCTGTGGAGTCGGATGCCACATCAGCTGGTTGTAAAAATGGGATTGTTGTAACAGCACCAGTTTCACCAAGAGGGGATGACCTATGAGTCATAATACATTTTTATTGGATGACCACTAACCTTGTATCTGAAATTTCATAGTGGTGTGCTCAGATTTTACAGCCAAAGCACTGATTTTCAGGTGTGAAATTAATTTCTGGGACCAAGTTTATATTTTGATTGGTACTGATGCTTTCCAAATTAGAATTATGTAACTTGTATTTGATTAGATAGTAGTGTCTTGGGTAAAATGCGAGGTATTCCATCTTTGCTCATTTTAAACCACCATGCTGATACAGCTCGCTAAACGCTAGATGACAGGGGTGGAGATGGTTGTAACACCTTTTATAAAAGTGTTACAACTAACCCCAATGACAACTAAACACAATTTATCTACCTATCTTACTCCTTTTTTTTCAGCAGGCCAGCAGAGTTGGTGAGAAACGCTAGTAGGGTCGTGATTGCACATGTGCTAAAATCAGCATATGATGAGGTGAGGCAGGGTAACACAGAGAGGTCCGTCCCCAAATAATACTTGCTCTGCCATGTGACACCGAGCAGATACAAGAAATTACAAAACTTCAGAGAAACAGGATCTGGACAGCTGCCCTGTGTGGGGGATCACAGCAGTCAAAATTCAATGCACATCAAAAGGATGTCTTACTGGTTACTGAACTGAGGCAGCAGACTTGTATTTTGGACTCACTCTGTGTGAGGTAATAAGCATCTGACAGGTACAGGTTAGAGAGTTAGACCTTAGTAGGAACTGGTTAAGTTTTCACACTACCCCAGGTTGTGTTAAACTTACCCTGGTAGTTGGGGAGGTTGTAACAGTTGAACTCCTTGTATTATCAATTAATGAATTCCTTGATATAGTAGGAGAAGTTGGAAACAGTAAATAAGGGTATTTTGTGTCAAAATTTGAGAGCTCTAACACAAAACTTCAGCAAGTTATAGGTGCTGAGACAAAAACCATTCCCAGTCTCCTCTATTTAAGCACAATACTAGTGTAAAAATCAATGAAGACTTTTAAAACAAGTGTCATTGTCCTAATGGGTGCCTATTCCAAACAGGGCTACTCGAATAAATTATTCATTCACTTTTCAAACAGAGGCTAAAAAGTCATTTAGAATACGACCTAAATTAAAAAAGGGACAACCACAAAAGAACAACAAAATACAAGTGACATAAAAGTGAAAAATATGCCCATTTTTAAAAATCATTTGTTATTGCTGTGGTTTAGGACAGTCAAAAAAAATGACTTAATATGCATGGCTCTCCAAAATCTGAAAACTAAAGTGCTAAAACTCAAATTTGTGATTTCATGAAGTATAAAATCTGGAGCTGCTCCGTGGACAATGAATAGGGAAAGATGTTGGATGACAGGTGGCACTTAGAGCACTATACCAAGTGTGTCTTGGATATATGACTACATATCTGTTCCAGAACTGACAATATTTCAATAAAATAAAGCTCATGTAGGTGTAAAAACATTTAGTGGACTCCCATTCATATGGAGCAGGTCCAGACTTCATACCCTATGACATCACAAGTCTAGAGAGACTAGCTCATGTGAACAAATAGGCAATTGATTAAACCAGGGAAATAACATTACGAAATTTTTAATTTCCCCCTTCAAAGGGAGTTTAAAACAGCTGGGTAAATCTGCTCAATTAGGAGTTGTACACAAGCAAGACAAAACCAAATGGAGGGCAAGCAAACAAATGGTACTACAGCCAAATGCATTTGCAATATGAGGGGAAAGAGTGCAAATAAATAAAGTGCAAATATGAAAAGTCCAAGATAATACATATTTATTATTAGCTCAACAAGTTAACTGAGGTTAGTCAAACACTTTACATGTATACATGTACTGAAGTCCACATTTATGTATCATGTCAAAGTGACATAGCCAGAAGGTCATATTAAAGCACTCAAAAGCAGTTTTTATTTTCATTTTATTTTATTTATTTAAACAGGGACAGTACATATTGATGAACATTAAATGTAAATATGTAGGATTGTAGCCAATGGCTAATTCCACCCTCAGTCCCTTGGTAGGTTGATGTTTAACCAATCAAAAAAAACATAACAAAAAAAACAAAAACAAAACAATGACAAATAAACAAATGTATAGCGAACAGTAATACAGACACGATAGACCAAGAATTGGGGGACCAGTTTAAAGTGCAAAATTGCTTGAGTGCTAAATTAAAGTTTCAAGTTGACTAGAATTTCTATACAGTAGACATTAATCAGTTTATTTTTCTACTGGCATTTTAGTAACTACACTTGCCACCATCATCACCACCACTACCATCTCCTCCTCTTCATCATCATCATAGTCACAATCACCATTTATGTAATGATTTATTATTTGTTGGGATGGTAAAAAGTGCTATAATAAAAATAATATAATAAAATAAAAATGCAAAAACATTGTTGATGGTGACAGCTTCTCAAAAAGATAATGGGGTGCACTTATTTACCATAAATAAACCGATTTCTTCTATGTTTTAGTATTACAATATAATATCAAGGTAAACTGCATGTGTGAACTCAACAGTGACGAAATCCTGGCTTCTGATTGGTCGCTGCGGAGACTGCCCCCTCGTAATTGCGGAAGTGGAAGTTGTCGAAGTTCACCCTGCTTGTCAGTGTTGCTGTTGTAGTCGCTGTGCTGCTAGTGTCCAGAAACAGAGGATAATAACTCACAGGGATGTCTCTGTCTTTCGAGGGAAGAGTTGTGCTTGTCACCGGGGCCGGAGGAGGTAAACTCGCTCTGCAAACATAACTGAACGTTAGCTAGGCTGTCATTGATGCTAACTGTATCTATATAGGTTTTGTAACGTTAGCTCTGAATGCTAACCTGCTAATGTAGAGATTTCTGAAGTATATTAGGCCAAGTTATTAAGGCAGCTACTGCACGAGTCTCTCTTTTCTTTCTGCTGACCAGCTGTTTAACTGGGTGTCTTGCTAAATGCTAACACCGACGACACAGTCGCAAAGTCGTCAAAGTAAACAGTCTCAGACCAAGGTGTCACTAACTGTTACCTATAACACACTTGTTGGTAATAATGCACAACATGCATTGCATTAGTTAGACTAGCAACCGGTATTTGTCAGCCTTTCATGTGAGGAAAACAGGGAGCAAAGTGCATACAACGCAATGGCTAACAGTCATACAAGTATAAGCGTGTGAAAGGGCACACGCTTGAACACGACAGCAGTGGTTTATGTATCTATGCTTTGGCATTTTACTCATATATTTCTCTTTTCACAGGCCTTGGCAGGGAATATGCACTGGCTTTTGCTGCAAGAGGTGCCTCAGTTGTAGGTAAATAAAGGATCTTCATTTTAAGCCTCTGATTAATTATTAGAACAAGTATTGTGGATGTACTGTACTCTATGATCTTTTTAGTATTTCTTTGCCTTGTAGAAAAAGTCGCCAATGTGTATGTAGACATCTGGCTTTATTATTATTATTCCAGATGTTTTCCCTTTTCACATATCCCTCTTTATTCATTCAACTTTAATGTAACCAGAAACCTCTAGAGATTAAAAATCTCTTTTTTAGGAGTGTCCTGGCCAAGACAGGCAGCAACATAAAGTTACAGACAGACAACAGTAAACAAAAATAAAAAATAAAAAATGTGCAACTCCAAAAGGAGCAGTAAAAAAACACAAAATAAGATGTAATAAGCATGTTAATCAGTGAATTAAAAAACGACAAATAGTTAAAAAGACCAACTTAAACACACCCCGACACTGGCATATAGATGATTGCATACATAATTCTTGCAACAGTGCTTTGAAATGTCCGAGAGGAACCAATGAGTGCAACTTTAAATCCTTCTGCAGAAGATTTCACATATAAGGAGCTGCATACATAAATACTTGTTTGCTAGACTCCATACATACCCTCGGTACAGACAGTAAGATGTGTTCTGAGAATGTAGATCATTGCCATTTTCAATTTTTTGCTTAATCTACACACAAAAATATACACGAGGTAGGTCGAGAATAACTTTATAAACAAGAGAATGCCAATGAAAAAGTCTACGACAATGTAAGGAGAGCCAGCCAACCCGAACATACAGGATACTGCAATGAGTTAGTGGCTTACAGTTGGAAATGAATCTCAGTGCACCATGATATACAGAGTCCAGAGCATGCAAACACTGGGAGGGTGCACTCATATATAATACATCCCCATAATCAAGCACAGTCAAGAAAGTAGCAGAGACCAGCCATTTTTTGGCCAAGAAAGAGAAGCAGTTCCTGTTTCTAAAATAAAAACCCAGTTTCAGCTGAAGCCTTTTTACAAGTAGTTCAGCGTGTGTCTTAAAAAAAAGACAATCAACTAACACAGTGCCCAGGTATTTGAAACACTCTCTGTGCTCTCGCTCTGAAGAGTAGCAATAGCTGGGATATTTGAAAGCTTCACCTTGGCTTTTGTGAAAAACGTGCACTTTGTTTTATCAGCATTCAGGATGAACTTCAGATTGAACAGTAATTGTTAAAGCTAGTTAAAGAGCTTGTTGCTGACTACATGTACACCAAAGCGGTTTGGATCTTTTGAAGTGGGATTGTATGAGGTACTTATCCATGGTCAATACATGCATGTTGTTTGGCACGCCCACAGGTTTGTGAAACAAGAAGGAGTAAGTAGCAGGCAAAATGTACTTTGGCCACCTAAAAAAATCAATAACAGTTTACTTTGTTGAGAATATTTTCACCGCTTTAACTGGCTACAGACAGCCCTGTCTGAATGGCTTCAGATCCCCATCTATGTGCTTGTCAAAGCCTCCAGACTCCATTGGCAGGTTATACAGTTGCAGATGTTGGCATAAACATTTGCCCCAAAATAATAGCTTACCCCATAGCCTGGACCGAACATGCCCTTGAACTCTGACAAGGAATCAGCTTAGCTAAACTCTTCTCCTAACCTAATCATTTGTGGAGAATTGCCGAACTCACCTTATTATTGTTAATCTTTCTCTTCTTGTTGCAATAAAGTGAATGACCTTGGGACAGACACTAAAGGGGGTGGACAGAGTTCTGCAGCTGCTGATAAGGTGGTGGAGGAGATAAGAGCGAAGGGAGGCAAGGCCGTGGCAAACTATGGTGAGAAGTTTAGACTTTTTTCTTAAGTCTCTCTCCTTTCTTCTCTTCATCATTTCATCTTTTTTTTGTCTTTTGCTTACCTTGTAGTGTTTAACTTATGTAATGCTAGACTCAAAAACAACATTGATTTCTGTCAGTCTGACTAGCGTACTGATGAAGCTGTTGGCGAGCTAGTATTGAAGACAAATGGTTCCCCCCTCCATCTTTGTCCACCTCACTTATATAAGAAAAAAACAACTAGTTTTAAAGAACAAAACAACAGCACTTTGATTAATGTATGTGTTTCATAGGCTGTTCTGAGCATGGTAGATTTGTTTGTGAATATAATACTAAGGTTGTCATATGTTTTATTAATGTTATAACAAGCTTTGATGCCCAGCAATCAATTACAGTGTTCCTTTGAAAAGGTGACTCATCATGCATCATTACACAACATACTGAGCATGTGAGGGAGGCCACTTACTTTCTTTAGTACATGATAAAACTAGATCATAAGCACCTCTCCCTGTCAGTTATATTATTGTGACACTAACACATAGTTTATATCTATAAATCTAAATGCAACCAGCAACAATGTAGCAAGAATCAGACCTTTAACTGAAGCTAGAATAAGAACAATGCATAGATGCAGTCTTTTGGAAACTCAGATATGCAGAACGGTGTAAGAATCATCATTTATCAAATGCAAAGATGTAAAAAAAAATCCATGCCCTTTTCTGCACACACAGATTCTGTTGAAGATGGAGAAAAATTGATCCAATCAGCCCTGGATGCATTTGGAAGAATAGGTGAGTTATGTCTTCACAGTATAATGATACTTAATCCAAGTATTGCACCATTAATTATCTTAATTAAATGATTTTTGATGATGTAATTACTGCTATTTAAACCTATTAGGGGGCGGCAGTAGCTCAGTCCATAGGGACTTGGGTTGGGAACCGGAGGGTCGCCTGTTCGAGTCCCCGTCCGGACCAAAATATGGAGCATGGACTGGTGGCTGGAGAGGTGCCAGTTCAGCTCCTGGGCACTGCCNTGTGTGTTCGGACCTGTGTGTAATTGACAAACAGAGTGAAAAATTGAATTTCCCCTCGGGGATTAATAAAGTATATTAAAAAAAAAAAAAAAAAAAAAAAAAAAAATTATTTAACTGAATATGTACCTTTCTTACAGATGTTGTGGTAAACAATGCTGGGTGAGTCATTTCACATTCTGTGAGGTCTAATCACATCATCCATTTTTAGAGTGGCTGCTTGATTGTAGTTAGAATATTAAGATGTGTATTAGCCACTATAATCAACCTTAAAGAGACAGATCACCTCAGAATTAAAAACACGTTACTCCTCTTACCTGTAGAGCTATTTATCGATCTAGAGTGTTTTGGTGTGAGTTGCAGAGTGTTGGAGAGTTCTGCCTTCTCTTGAATTAATAGAAATAGATGGCACTTGGCTTGTGGTGCTCAAAGCGTTCAAAAAATACATCTGAGAAACTCAACAGCAGTGTCTCTTTCCAGAAATCATGACCTGGTTAAGATAATCCACAGACCTTGTTGTGAGCGGTTTCATGTAGGAACTGTTTTCTTTCTACCGAACTACACCTACCAACTGAATCACCGCACAGAGGGAGGCGTGTATCTACTGCTCACCTAGCATCACTGACCTAGCTAACGTTACAGCTCAGCTGAAGAGGACGCCATTAATGTTTACATCTCGTGCTGCCACAAAGGCAAGCTGCTCATCCATGAGTAGATGCATGCCTCCTTCTGTGCGGTAATATGGTTGGTGGGTCCAGAAAATAGTTCCTACATGAGACTGCTCACAACAAAGTCTGTGGATTATCTTGAGTAACCAGGTCATGATTTATGGGAAGAGACATTGCTGCTGAGTTTTTCAAATGTATTTTTTTGACACTTTGAGCACCATAAGCTGAGTGCCATCTAGTTCCATTATATTAGACAGAAAGCAGACATCTCTCCTGCTGATATCTCCCACACTCTGCAACTTGCACCAAAACAATCTAAACTTATAAATAGCACTACAGATAAGAGGAAACATATGTATTTTTGATTGTGGGGAGGAAAGTTCCTTTTAGGTTTTGTCACAAAGACTGAAAAGACTAAAACTCATTCCTGCTTTTCTTTTTTAAGGATCCTCCGTGACCGATCATTTGCCAGGACCAGTGATTTAGACTGGGGTAAGTACTTAATTTCTAATCTTTACATTCTCTTCACTCTCATTAACTCATACTGTGTAAGGGATCACATTTTTCACATTTGTTTAGCTCACTGTGCCATCATGCTATAAGTAGAAGATTACATTTGTTTGAACTTGTGTGTGTTGTCTATGTACCTTATGTCCATAAGAACAGATTGTCTGTGTGGGAGTTTAAATCAAATCAAAGTTAAAATAACTTTATATATGTGTTAGGAACTTCATTTGTGTAAAAACGTCAGTGCATACACAACACGTACGACAACATCATTTTAAAACACACAGGGTAGGGTGCAGCTTTAAGATGTCCCCCCAAAAAAATGCTTAAAAATATCCATAAATAAGTAATAAATATGGATCAAGCACCCAAGCTAGCTCAAGCATTAATGAGTCTGATAGAAGTAGGCAGAAAGCTTGACATGGCCTGCTTGGCCTTGAGTGGGAGTGACCTGTATCTGCAGCCTGAGGGTAAGTGATGTATTGGTTGTGTAGTGTGTGTTTGTGTGTGTGTGGTATGTGAGGCTGTTTGTAGTTCTCACATTTTAGTCAGTCTGCTGTGGATGCTACTCAGAGGTGGTTGATCCAGTCCAATGATTGTGCTGCTCATTCTAATGATTTTGTTGAGAGGGCTGGGGCGGATTTTGCTCAAAGCACCAAACCAGGCTGTTAGGTTGAAGGTGATGATGGATGTAATGGAACACTTGTAGAAAGCCAGTAAGACTGATTGGTGCACCAGGAGTTTATAGAGTTTCCTCAGAAAGAAGAGGCGTTGTTGTTGACATTTGGAGAAGACGATTTGGTTTGAAAGTGAGTTTGTGGTCAGCTGTGGTTCAGAGGTATTTGTATGCCTCCACTCTCTCTATGTTCTGGCTATTTACCCGAGGGATGGTGTGCTGTTCATGACAGAAATCAATGACCAGCTCCTTGGTGCTGGAGGTGTTGAGGTCAAAGCAATTCCCCTTTTACTGCTCTGAGGACGTGTTCATCTCAGCCTGGAGCTGCCCCTCACAGTTAATGGTGTCCACAATGACTCTGTCTGAGAATTTGATGTAGATTATTTCTGGATCTGAGCCTCTGCAGTTATCAGTGCACAGGGTGAAGAGCACAGGTGACATTACAGAGTCCTGTGGGGCTCCAGTGGAGATGGAGATGGTTTGAGCAGAGCTGAACTGTCTATTAATTCTGACCACTGACATCTCCCTGTCACAAATGAAAGGACATAATATCCACATGCTTTGGACATGCCTCTCCCTGTATAACCTTTGGTTGGAAATATTCAGTACAGTCTCACAAGGTATCTCTGTGTCTGTCAACCCATCCCCAATCACTGCCCTGTTTGGAGTCATCTTAACGCCTACAACATCAAATTATGTGAAGAACTTTACAGCTTTTGTAGAGCTCTTAGCTAGAGGCTTGATTCTTGTCAAATGGAAATCTCCCGCTCAACCAGTGGTGGATGAAGTACCGGAAAGCTACACTTGAGTAAAAGTACGGACAACTGAACAGAAAATGACTTTGGTAGAAGTTTAAGCCACCTAATAGAATATTGCTTTAGTAAAAGTCTTAAATTATCTAATACTTACTGTACTGAAGTATCGAATTCAATTTTCTGATATTAATTGAAAGTAAAAGTTCAAGTAAATGCTGATAATAAAAAAAGCAAGCAGTCAGACTTTTGGCGAATTACGAAGGTTATTTCTTCTTGAGATGTGCTTCCTCTTCTCCTGAATTACACTTGAAGAACTAAGAGGTATTTTTTTCACAACTTAATGGTTTAAAGAATAAAATCCAGGTTTTTCCCTTTTCCCCATTCCTTCATTCGACTGCTGAGTGGATTGGCTGCTAGTTTTTGTAATACATGGGGACCATTTTTTGCACATGCGAACAAACTTGACCTTTGCTACCATCCCAGACTGACAAACTCTTAAACCATTGTTAGTAGGGATGTACGTGGTTAGGCAACTAGTCGATTAAACATATCTACCTTCACTTGTCAGCACCAGAAATGCTGGTTGGTTAAGCTTATTATTAAAATTATTATTATTTTACGTAATTGTGTTCACCCAATGATAACGCCATTGTAATAATCACAAGCACACGGAAAGTAACATGCTGATCAATTAGGGATGAGCACGATTAGTCGGCTAGTCGATTACATGTTCCTAGCCTCAATAGTTGGTGCCAGAGAAACTTATTATTAAAATTATTATCATTTATGCTGTACCGTCCACCCAGTGATAACGCTGTTGTAATAATCATGCCGTTTCCTCAAGATTTATGTTCCTAAAGTGTATTTTTTTCAGTAGATGTTATTTGTTAACTTTATTTAGTGGGTTGTTGTCATGTTTTGTAGGATGATGTGCAGTGTTGATATTGCACGGTGCAAAGTGCCACACATTTCTGCAATATATAGTTACATATATAGAAAAATGTGATTAATAATGTCAAATAGCTCTTATATGTAATATTTTTTCAGACAGTGTTTAACCTTGTAGATTAAATTGTGCTCAGTTTTGACTGTCTGCTGAGTGTTTCCTTACTTTGAGAGTAGTCGCATAGTTTAAGTTTAAACTTCTGTTTCAGTGTCAGGGAAATTAGCCACAAGGATCATCCCTAATTTACAGTGTTTGTACCTGATCCATAGAAATGATTTACTTTGTGTTTTATTGTTGCATATTCCTCATACGTGCAATTGTATGTATATGCAGTACACATGTTTATTTTTACAGTTTCCACGCAACTTGGTGTACTACTGTTATCTGTTGTTTCTCTGAAAAAAAAAACGAATGAATAAAGCTAAGGGAAAAAAAGAAAGGACCGGCAGGATCAAATGTGGATTTACATCCAAAAAAATATTGACTTTAAGCTGGATTTGATCCACGGTGCTCTCATGTGAAATAACAAAAGTGTTTTATGTGTATTCGTGTTTAGTGGGTCACCCCTCTTGTTCTCCTTTTCAGACCTGATTCAGAGGATTCACTTGAGAGGCTCCTTCTTGGTGACTCGAGCTGCCTGGAACCACATGAAAAACCAAAAGTTTGGCAGGTAAGGAGCTCGGCTTCTGACAGCTATTGACGGGGATAAAGGCTGTGCCATGCCTTTATTACGTGGGCAGGGTTTTCTTTTAGATCCAGCTAAAGTTACAGTATCCTCAGCAGACAGACCATGGCTGGACTGTAATCAAAAGGATGTCAGCATGGCACGAAATGCTCTTTGGTGAGACCCGATTCAGACGTCAGCAAAAGTACCAGAGACTCTCAAAATGGTTTTTATATGCCCCATTTTAAGTGGGCTCTTGAGGATGTGCACTTGAGGTAATGAGTAATATAAAGCATGTCTACCATCACATTATTATACATATTCTAACTCTGACTTTAGTCACTTGGTACCCCTTAATATGTCTAGCTCCATTGGTTTCATGGTGTGCAGTGAAAAAATCTGCATACTAATAAAAGCCCAAGACAGCAAATTTGATATGAATATGTAAATCACCAAAGAATGAAGGAAATTACTTAATTTGGCTGTGCAGCACTGCAGGTTAATCTCTGAACAATTTGAGCTCTGTTTAAATCGATGACTCCACAAGAAGCAGCAGAGATGTCTGTGCAGGCTCATCTTTTTCTCCCAAGTAGTGCAGCATAAAAAATTCAAATGTCCACCAGTGTGAAGTTGTAGAGTTGAAGGTGTTTTGCCACTCACCAATGATTCTTCACCTCTGGAGAAGCCTCTTCAATAAGAAGTAAACATCCACTGAATAATTTATACTGAGGCAGTGAGAATGTATGCAGATATGTGTTGGTCACGTTTTGAGGCAGCTTACAGAAAATGGTGAGGATGACCCCAAAATCAAAAATACCTATTTTTCCTTTTACCTGTAGTGCTGTTTATTAATCTAGTTTTTTTTTATGTGAGTAATGTAGGTATTGGCGATATTAGCCATAGAGATGTCTGCCTTTCTGAATATAGTGGAACTAGATGGCACTCGGCTTGTGGTGCTCAACCCCTCCAATTTCTCTTTCCAGAAATCATGACCCGAATACTCAAGATAATCCACAGATCTTGTTGTGAGCAGTTTCATGTAGGAACTTTCTTCTGTTTAGCTAACTACACCCGCAAATGTATTGCCGTGCAGAAGCGTGCATGTACTCATGGGTGAGAGGCTCATGTTGTGATCTTGGCCGAGCTGTAATTTTAACCCCTAACCCACTGTGCGATTATGGAAAACATCATAATCACGATTATTTTGGTCAAAATTGAAATCACGATTATGCAAACAATTATGCAGCGCACGTGATGACTTATATTGTTTACACGACAGCATGTCATTTCTGTCTCTACATGGTCGCACGTTTACAATTCTCCTTTGCTCTGTATTGTGCATGGCGGAGTTCGGCCCCGATGCGCGCACACACACACACACACACACACACACACACACACACACACACACACACACACACACANCGGTATTGCACATGCGCGGCTTCCGTAGAAGACAAAATAACATCTCCAGGTGTCTGTGACCAAAAATCGTTTACCCTCGATTTCAGTAAATTTGAAATCGTTTGACCTCAAAATCGTAATCGCGATCACCAGACGATTAATTGCACAGCCCTAGTGCTAGGTGAGCTAGCAGTAGATTCCCACTTCCTTCTGTGCAGTGATCAGATTCCTGTCTGACTTTCAGCACCTGTTCCCAAACTGGACCCGCAACATGCAATACCACACTTGCCCTTCTACCCGCACATATGACCAATAAGTTATGCAACGCGTCCTGGCCCCAAAACTGCAAATCCTATAATAACCATGTGGTGTTCAAATAATTTGGTTAGGCACCATGGTTATAGCGATCATTTTGGGACATTTCATACATGTGAAACTAATTAATATGTTTTAAAAAGAAGGTCATTAAGAAAATACAATTGAAAACAATATTTTTTGCTTATACTCAAAATTTTGAGCAGCACATGTCAGCAGTTACCGTGCCTGTTAGTAACACACCTGACACACAAAGTCAGTCAGAGGATTCATTCAATCATTCATTTTCTGTAACCGCTTATCATGTTAGGGGTTGCGGAGGAGCTGGAACCTATCCCAGCTGACAGTGGGCGAGAGGTGGGGTACACCCTGGACAGGTCACCAGACTATCACAGGGCTGACACATAGAGACAGACAACCATTTACACTCACATTCACACCTACGGCCAATTTAGAGTCACCAATTAACCTGCATGTCTTTGGACTGTGGGAGGAAGCAGGAGTACCTGGAGAAAACCCACACTGACACGGGGAGAACATGCAAACCCCGCACAGAAGGGCTCCCCCACACCTGAGTTCAAACTGGGAACCCTCTTGCTGTGAGGTAGCAATGCTAACTTCTCCACCACCGTGCCACCAGTCAGAGGATTAAAACATTAAACTTTCAATTAAACTCTAAACTTGACTTGACTTAATTATTCTCATTTTATTTTAATATAGTTATCATCCAACCCCCGCGGTCCAACCCACATGTTCTTTTTTTCCCACCCAGAACTGAACCTGAAAATAAAATTAAGACACAATACCACCGGCAAAAATTACCCTCTCTGTGCTGGTAGGTTGGTGTGTGTAGTTCAGTAGTGAGAAAATAGTTTCTACATGAAACTGCTCACAGCAAGGTCTGTGGATTGTCTTGAGTAACCAGGTCATGATTTCTGGAAAGAGACATCGCTTTTGAGTTATTCATTTAATACTATTAATTATTTGAGAGAAGGTAGACATCTTTACGGACGATATGTCCAACACCCAGCAACTCACACCAAAACAATCAGTAATAAACAGTTGTGCTTTTCCTGCTATGACAAATAAAATGTGTGCTCATTCTTGCTAAGTGCAACCTCAATACAAACCTCAAAAGCTCTTTTCAGAGCCGCTTGCATGTTTTGAATTTTAATTTGCAGAAGAAGGTCACACAGCCAGTTTTGCTCCCATGTTACTCCAGGTAACAGATGCCCTCCACGTGTGCGCATGTGGTCTACATGAATGGGAGAAGAAAGTAGTCCAAAAACACTGAGGTGACATTTTGCAGAAAGTTTCACTGCATTCAGCCAAAGAGCAGCTTTTTATTATGTAGAGTAGAAAACAGTTGCAGATAAGACAGAGAAAAACATTTTTTTAATCATGATCATCTGAAAATCACGTGTAGTTTTTTTAGTGTCCTGTGGGTTTGAAATTCAATCTCTGTGTGCATTCAACCTGAGCTAAAGTTAATTGTGTATTTAAAGGTAAGACCATAACAGAAAGAAATAAAAAGTAGGAAGGTTCATGACATGACTGTCAGAGAGAATGGGCACAGAAGCCAACGCTGTGAGTAAAATGTTAAAGCATGGAGCAACACACAGAATTTTACTCTGTATTATTAGGTCCATAATGCACAAAAGGAAGTTTGTGTGTTTGCTGTTGCTCTTCTACAGGACAACTTTTTATTGTCTGAAAACTTCCCTCAGTAATTGAATCATAGGCTTTAGCATATAAAAGTTATTGATTTGCGTAATATGATATCATTGCCAATCCTCTGGTGGATCCACTGTAGTATACAGTATGAGTATGCTGTGATATGGATCACTGCTTTCTGATGACCAGTGAGACAGCGTGTTTCAGATGTCTCCCACACCTAATGTGGCATTGGTGCTTAACCTCATTATATTTTCTTGACTGAAGTGAACTCTCTGCGTGAGATGACTATCAAAATTGTATGTGCAAGACTGTGAGCCTGCTGTGCATACATGCATTCACTCCTGCATACAGCCTGTGCTCACCATGAAATGTTAAAGTAAATGTGCAGTTCTGTATCTGCAGTAAAGCAGCTGAATGTTATGTGTGTGTGAATGGGCCAGCATTACATGACTAGATGCCTACATGTGCGTACTCCTGTGTGATTATGCATGCATGAAGAGTACGTGCCACTTTGTGTAATTATGTGTGTGTGTGGGCCGTCTGTGTTTCCCATTACTGCATCGCTATGCCTGTGACTGACTTGTTGCCTCCGGTTGTCTGTGGCCAGAATTATCATGACGGCTTCAGCCGCCGGCATCTATGGTAACTTCGGCCAGGCAAACTACAGCGCTGCCAAGCTGGGCATGCTGGGGCTGTCAAACACGTTGGCCATCGAGGGAAGCAAGTACAATGTCCACTGCAACACTATTGCTCCTATCGCTGGGTCACGCCTCACAGAGAGTATCATGACCCCGGGTAAGTAGAGAGATTAAACAAATACATAAATGCATGCAGTTGGTCAGTATAATGCGTACTATGATGTTCTGCCAGGTCCACACTCTCTCACATGTACATGTGTCTTTGGACAGGCCAAAATAGCCAAATGGATTTTAACCATAGTTCTTTTTTTTTTTTTAGAACAGCTGCATAATGTAAGGCCCATGTTACGTTGATTTACAAAATTTGAGGTAACAGCAGTCCCGTTTGACATGCAAATTTGTCATCTAATATTCAAGAACTGTGGTTTTTCACTGTACCAACAGCCATGATGAAATCATGCACCCTGTAAGTGCTTTAAAAGTTTTAAAGTGTGAGCCCTTGATTAAAACAGGCAGCCCTGCCCTCCTTATTTTACTGTAGGTGCTAGCTGTGCCTCCAAATACTGACAAAAGTATGAGTAAGAAAGCTAATGAAACATGTATATTTTTCATGTTTAAAATATTTCTCATGACAGAAGGTAACGCAGCATTGGATACTCGCAGTGAACACAATGAAATATAGCTCAAAACAGCTTGTAAACGTTGGAGACTTTATGTTGCCTTTGAACATTATATCAAACAAAAGACTAAAATACAACCTTCAAAATGAAAACAGGCTGTGTTTCAAAAGGATCTCACGAGCCCATAAAGATAGGAAATGTTTTTTTAACCCACCAAACCCACTGTGTGTCTACACATCATGAGCATATTGTGCATGCTCTGCGACTGCAGCTCTGTTGACAGGGGTATTAAGTGACAAATTAGAGGAATGGCTTTGCTGCCCTGCTGTGCTGGTCTACAGTAGCATCTGTCACACTGCGCCGTGCCAACTGTCACAGGATGGCCTCACCTTAGTAAATGACTCGGTTCCATATGTTGGCTTTCACTGACTCAGGCTTTTCTCAAACACAAACAACAAAACTAATCTTGCTAAACATTGCAGAGTGCAGCGAAACAGAATGCCCGGTCTTTTACCACCGTGTTTTATTGATTGAGGCTGCGGATATTTTCAGCACACATATGGTGTCTGGCATTAAATCTTTACCAGTTCATACAGGGAATTAAAAGCCTGTGCCATATTTATTTGCTTGACACCATGCCAACATGTTTAGGAATCTGTTTCATTACTTTTTAGAGATCACTTTTAAATTGATTTTGACTTGGACCTACTGTGTGTTCTCATGCATTCAGAAGTTGTCTTTAATGCTCCAGTATCAGTGCATGTTCTTTTGCTATTTGTCCAGCAGAAGATTAGATTATTTAAGAATACAGATTAGTATGTAGCAAACAATCCCAGCTGTGTAGTGAGGAGACAGTGACATAACAAATACACAGGGTTCCTGGTAGAGTCATGGAATTTTACAATCTCATTTTCCAGGCCTGGGAAGATCATGGAATCAGAGAACTTCTTACAGGTTTTGGAAAAGTAATGGAATTTGGTTGTATGTATTAAAATTAATTGTTGCAGTAATCTTCCACTGGATAACAATCCATGTAATGCTAACATAATGGCAAATTTGTCTTTTTAGGTTAGCCGACGTAACATGGTGATAATATGCGCCGATGTGGAACACCGTTTATTTGACCATCATGTAGATTTCTTCAATTTTCTCCTTGCGTTCTGTCTCTCCCTCCATGTATGCCAGCTGGCTTGGATAGAGTTTGAATGTGATATGTTTGCATAAGAGAATAATAATGTTATTACAGTGTGATTTAACATGTAGAGTGGTGTAAATTGTACTGCATTTTTGAGATTTGATAATTTGTCCATGAAAATGTGTGGGGACGCTGGATATATTACCTTGCTTTTGATAAATTAAAAGAACAGTGATTTTGGTGAATTTAGGGGCATCTGTCGATGAGGCTTGCAGATTGCAACCAGCTGAAACTTCTCCCGGTTAGAATTCCTTCAGTGTTAATTATTCAGGAGATTTTACACGAGAGCCAAATTGTCGTCAGAGGTCTCTTCCTCTCCTAAACAATCGGACCAGGTGATTAAAACCTGTAAAAACACTGAATAAAGCAGTTTCATGTTACAAATCAAATCAGCATGTTTCTCCTACGCTGTTTCGCACTTCGCAGACGGCCCGCTTGCTCAGCACCTGCAAATGTGTGCTCACCTTTTTTCTGATCCAGACATTCAGGAGGTTTTTACTTAGAGCCAAATTATCCGCAGAGGTCTCTTCCTCTCCAAAACAAACTAATTTGGGGATTTAAAGCAGTATAAATGCTGAACAAAGCAGTTTCACTTTAAAATAATTGTGTTTTTCCATTGCTCTTATTGTGGAGTATCTGCTAAGCCCTGTCTAGAGCCAGTGTTTGGTTTGTCCAATCTGGGCTATTGTAGAAACATGGCAGTGCAGCATGGCGATCTCCGTAGACGAGGACCTGCTACCTATATAGATATAAACAGCTTGTTTTAAGGTAACGAAAACACAATAATTCTTATTTTCAGGTGATTATACACTAAAGAAAACATACTTATTATATTATATTCCATTTCTGTCAATATATCCCCCTAAATCCTACACACTGGACCTTTTAAGAACATGATTTCAGAGGATGTTTATTCATCATACTCCTATAGTGTACTTGAGTTAGATATATATACAAAAATAAGGGTATTTTCTGCTCCTTTTCTACCATTTTGTTTTCCTGTAATTCCTTTTTAAAATGGTTAAACAGCAGCTTGTAATTGATGCTAGCTCTGTAGAAAGAGGACAAATGCTTTAGGCGTGTCTAATAACTCAGACCATGTATTTGTGGTATTTGCAAAATGAGCACATTCAGCAAACACAGCATCATTTTAACAAAACGCCAACTGCCAAACAGAGACACTGATGCAGAGGCACCCCTCTGCAGTATAGGACAATTGTGTAACAGACATGCAATAAAAGAAGAAGCTCTGCTGTACTGTATTTGTGTATGTCTTGTTTTATTTAGACCTTGTGGCGTCTCTGAAGCCTGAGTATGTTGCTCCCCTGGTCCTCTGGCTCTGTCATGAACAATGCCAAGAAAATGGAGGACTGTTTGAGGTATTAAAAAAAAAAGAAAAACTCACTTTGTTTCTTTCTCTAAAGATCTCTCTCTCACTGTACTGCCTGTAGCTTTGTGTCTGTTTTTTTCTGCACAGTAATATACCACTGACATATTCAGCTTCTGTAAAGAGACAATATTTTTTTCATATTTGTGCGTTTGCTCATCTTCTCATGTTTCATCTGCTTTCAGCTCGGCGCAGGCTGGATCGGTAAATGTGAGTACTGTGTGTGTGTGTGTTTTTCCCGAGGAAACGTCTGTATGCATCTATGATATTCATTAGCCCCTGGTTCACTACAGCTGTATGTGTGTGATCTTCACGATGCAGCGACCTCTTTATTTGTGTGTGTCCATGTGTGCAGTGCGCTGGGAGCGTTCTCAGGGCTGCACTGTAAGAAAGAAGAACCAACCCATGACTCCTGAGGCTGTCAGGGACCAGTGGGACAAAATCTGTGATTTTACAGATGCCACCAAGCCTACCAGCGTACAAGGTCAGTAATGCATTGGGCTGAATGCATGCTCACATACACAATAGCCTACAAAAACATGTACTGGAGCATGTGTATACAGAGAGTACACACTGTACATACTTACATAAGCACCTTACGGTAGATTCTCATGTGGTTTATGTCTTTACGAGAATGTAAACCACAGAATTCCCTTTTGTCTTGAATGGTCATTTATTCATTGTGAGCATGATCATATCTCTCACAACCAATAAACAAACAACTCCTGCTCGGATTTGAGGCGTTACTAAAGCCGTTTTCACAAAGATTTTTATTTGAATACAAATCTGAGTTGGATCATGCCCTCCATCATAACCCTGCTGGTCTGCTTTCACACTTGTTTGACTCATTCTGTGTTGAGTCAGAGTGATTCAGATTGCACATCGCTGCATAGCTGCACTGAATCTAATCAAAGCCATCAGATACTTAACAATGAAATAACCATGCTCATTGTGCAGTTTGTTCTTGTCTCTGGCTCTGTGTTTTAGCAGTGGGGCAGATCCCTAGCCTCTCGAAAGTACTTCTCCACTTTAGAGTGCTACTTCAACAAACTGTTTACAAGGCAGTTCAATTATTTTCAGTCAGCGACATGAAATGATAGTTAAACTAGGCCTGTAACTGTAATTAGATTAGGCAAAAATGATTGAGGTCATGTCTGTATATGATAGGATACTGCCTGTTGTGTTTACATTAGAATGTCATCAACATTTAATCTAATTCAATTTTATTCATTAAGCCCAATATCACAAATCACAATTTGCCTCAGAGGGTTTTAGAGCATACGACATCCCTCTGTCCTTGGACCCTTACAGCATTTACATGAGAATGTCACCAACATGTAGGCCAACATGATGCCACGACAAACATCAGGGTTTTCCGTACTATTGTAAGACTTGTGCGCAACTCCTAAGCATTTTTTTCTCAGCACCTAAGCTCAATGAGCAGAATAAAACTATGCTGAGTGACGCGTTTTGCTGTCATTTCTGGTTGTACTGCTTCTGTCCTCGTCTGCTCTCTGTGTCACACACACACAACAATAGTGAACGAGGTGAAGTGACGATAACGTCGAGGCTATTAGGTGATTTTCCCGACTGACACTGACCAGACAGAGTGTTTGAAAGAATAAGGTCCTAAAGATAAAAGATATCTTAGATATATATATATAAAGATATCTATGAATCTCTAAATATACTGAACAGTTATAAGTTCATTGCACTTTGAAAGGAAGTGCTCGCATTATTATGCTGTTATATTATCATATCAGTGGCATAAAATGGTCTTACAAACAATAATATTGTTTATTGCAGTTATTTCTGGAACAATATATCGTCCAACAAAAGTAGTTATTGTGGCAGGCCTACGTCAATGGAAGATTTTGATCTTTATTATGGGGCTATTGACAGCTGTTTCAGTGTGACAGTGTGTCACATTAGTATATTATTATTTCTTTATCAACACTTCATTTTTATTGGTTTTACAAAATGTCATAAAAAGGAAAACACAGAAATAAGTATACAAATAAATAAAAAGGTCTGCAAAGCTATTCATCCCTGTGATATAGTCAGTTACCGAGTCTCTCATCTTGTCGTTCGTTGACAAATAAACACTGTCCATTTCTCCCATTTCTCTCAACATCACTCCTCTTGAGTCCATATCCTGTGGGTTAACAGTTCCATATCATATATTTCATTCACAATTTTCAGCCACTCATCTTGTGTTGGTGGTTCTGCCTTATACCATCTCTTTGTGATGGCCTTTTTACAGGCTGCCAACAACATTTTCAGTATGTATCTGTCTTCTCTTAACACGATTCATCCTGCCTTATTGCCTAAGCACATTTCCCTGCATGATCCAAAATTTTAATGATAACTGTATGAATGTTTACCCAAATTGCACAATTTCAGGACAAAGCAAAAATACATGAGTATGATCCACATTTATTGCCCTGCATCTTGCTATAGACAGGTATTTGCCCTTAATCTGTGGCGTAATAAAGAATTTAATTATATTCTTCCAACAGTGCTCTCTCCAAGTACGAGAGGATATTGTAGACTGTTGTGTTCTCCAAATATGCGCCCATTCATCTTCTGTAATATTCACACCCATTGGTAGATTTTTATAAGATGAGGTTGGTAATTGTTAGTGTTTATATTCAGTTGGGACACAATTAAAGGTGAAATTAGCCTGTAAGGAGTGGAATAGAAGGTACAATCAGAACGCCACCTTTGGAGAACTCAAATATGTTTCAGCAAAGACTTGAAGAATGAGGAAAAAAGCACATGGTCAGTGTTGTAGTCTTTCAGTCACACTGTATGACTGAGCTGTTGTGAGAGTGAACCTTATGAAGGATCATAAACCCGCTTTTCAGCCAAGAGAGCCCTTTCAGCTATCAGCTCATCTGTATTTAGTGAGAGTTTGGTAACAGAGAGTGAGGACAGGATGTTGTTAGACATCAAGCGTATGGGGCGAAAAGAAGGGGGTGAAGAGAAGTGAAGGTGAACACGATGTCAAGTACGAACAAGCCCAGTGTTGTTCCCGAAAGGTCTCATGCAAACAAGAGGGTGGCAAATGTTGATTATTATTTCTCTCCGCCTCCACCATCTCTCTCTGTGCTCTCAGATGTACATTCGAGGAAAGGGCGCCGGTGTTAACATTAACTGAACGAGGGTAGCAGTCCCACAGGGCGCTAGCTGGCCTCATTAGCATGACTTTGTAGTGCCTCCTCATTTGTAGCTTATTACAGAGACTTGTTGCTGCCTCTGTTCTGTAACTGCCTGCCACTGAGTGATGGTAATTAGTGGCTGCAGTCTTCGCAGTCTCACTCTGTTTCAGTTCCTCGGTCGTCTCAGCTGTCTTCCTTCGTTTGTGTTGACTGAACTTGCATAGGTATTCACAGCATGTGTTACCTGGGCGGATGTTTATATTCTATTTTTAGGCAAACTGACAACACAGACTGTGGACTCAGTCTTTAGGTATGTATACGTCTAATGTTAAAACACAGAACAGGTCATGTTTATTCTTGACGCACGTGGATCTCACGTCCATCCATCCATTTTAAAGCTGCTCCTGGATCAGTGTGTGTTGGATTAGCATTCTTATCGTGTGTCAACATCTCCCCAGAAGTCTTTTTAGCTTTACTTTGATCAATTTAAGTTGAGATTAAAATTTTTCTGGAGGTGCCAAAGCAAAAAAAAAAAAAAAAAATCCTTAAGCTCATTCCTGCAAAAATGCAGATTTAATGATAGGTATCTGGGTGATGACTTTTAAAGATGATCATGCACACATGGACAAATTGCCAGATATGAGGGACCCTGAATTTTCCATCAGATGCACCAGTAGAGAGATGTTGATGTAATCATGATTTTCCAAGTTATGAGTGCCCGCTCAGAGCTGTCCCAAAGCTTGGTATTGCTGCTCAAAGCTTTCCTTGGGTCTTAAGCAATACACCTGCCACGACATAGTTGCGTCCCCTAGCAGTGCTAGAGCACTTGCACCAATTGCTGACAGCCAGCTTTTTGGGACCAGGTTATTTCTGGGAACAAAAGAGTTCATTCCACAAGTTACATCGCTGATGCTTGAAATGTTTGAGTTTACGACAGTGCACCAACTCTGACTCTGACTCTCTCTTTATTCATCTGTCCTTGAATGCACTGTAGTGAGCGACAGAGAGCAAACTGTACCCAGCATGCTGTTCAGCAATGTGTAGAGTTTAAGCTTTTCAGTTGCTAAGACACACTTCATGAAATTGGAACCCACTTGAACTTCTTCGTCATCTTTTTAGCACATGAGAAGTCTTCTTTTGCAAATGTGTTGACACTTTTTCATTGGTTTCACAAATTTTTCACACCCTGTTTTAAAACAGTTAACACAAACCCAAAACTCTGTGGTATTAATTGTGTTAAACAAAAGGAAAACTTCTATTCACAGCTGATAGAAATCACTTACATAATTCTGAATCTCTAATGCACCTGTGTGAAACTACTTTGCACAACTCGTCAGTCAGCAATTAGTCTTATCCATCTGTAAAAGATAATACCTCTGTGTTGCTGTTTGCAGGCATGGATCAAAGAGGCCAGATTTTAAATTTTACTGTCCATTGTGTAATGGTTGATTGAATGTTTGAATTGTCTCGACCACATTGTGTTGTTTGATCGTATCGTGAGTGTGTTGAGCATTTTTTAAACAAAATATGTCATTTCAGCCAGCAACTTTTAGTTCAGGCCTGTGTGTGAACTGTTTTGAAAATTTGTTCCAGCAAATAAGAAAAATTGTACTTGTGGTCCTGTCTTAACATACTGCAGTGTGTATATAACACACTACTAATATGTCAAGTAGCACTCAAGAGCTGGCACTCGACACTGTGCTTCCTTGGGCCTTCAGCAATATACGTGTGTAGTGTGAAGTCAGTCTTCTGAATGGTTGTCAAGAAAATCGAAGGACAGACATACGGAATCACAGAGACTGCTTCCATTTAGTTAAACTGATAAATCATCAAGGCCTCTTGGTGTGAATATAATTTGACAACAGTTTATCTTAACAATATGGAGTTGTCACATCCTAAAGTACGCATAAAGTAAAACTAGTACTCTTAAATACTGTCACATTGAAGTTGGTGAAGATTGCTTTAAGCAGTACGATATCATCACTGCTCTCAACATGGATGCCATGATGAGTATAATCTATGCATGGTTGGACTACCCAGTGATATTCGAGAAGTCTCATGGCGTCAATAACACCTTGGATACTGAGATTGTCTCAAAGTCTGACCATAAAGAGGAGGGCTGTGGACGGCTTTCTGCTTTACACCTACGGACCTGTGATCGACGTGACCAACTTTTCTTTAATCCCATCCCATATCAAGAATGCAAAAAGAGGAGGAGCTCTAGGAACTACACGGTGCCAGACCCCCTGGCATGGCCATGTCTTGCCCATGTAATTGAAACACAAGAAGCTGAAGAACCTGAAGAAGAACCTGTCCAAATTTAGTTGGACTAAAAGAGTTTCCTCAGCTTTAGATGAACTCATGTGCAGCTGCGGAAAAATAGGATGTCTCTTAATCATATCAGCTAACCATGGTTTCAGCTCTCTGTCTATACCTCCTTTATTTTAAGATGAGAGTGCACTTTGTTCGTTCAGTGCACTGTAACTTAACAAAGTAGAAGGGCACTCAGAGAGCGAAGAGCTCTGCCAACACCAAATGCCGAATCTTGCAATATCAAGGTGCAATATATAATACAATATTGCTGTAGTTAGAACTGCACTGGAAACTGCCACCATTTCAGCTCAGCCACATGCATGTCTGCTGTTGACATCCAAGGTGCTGTTGAATGTCGTATATTGCAAAGTGAAAAATAATCAGCGTGTTCACCCCATGATTCGGATCCACTCCACAATTTCATGTGCCCTTTCTTGGCTCATGCTCCACCCTTCCTCCAATATGGCCAGTAGTTTCTCAATAATTCTGCTGACAAACAAACAGACAAACTCCCAAAATGAACTGAACACATGACCTTCTGGGCAAAGGTAATAATTCCGTGGAATAAAGTAAGATAGATGAGAATTGATATGATCATTTTAGCTGGCTAACACAATGTTAGCATGGATTAGTTAAACCACATGAAGAATGGTTGCTGAGGTAAAATCAGCTGATGGGTGGATTGTCAAAAAGCTTTAGAGGTAAAAACTATCTATATAATATACAAGTGTCTTTGTCATTCTACATGGTCTATGGCATCAGAGATTCACATTTCAGGTAGCACTGATGGCGAATTGTTTCCTCCTTCACTCCATCTTCCTGTATATTGTTGTCTTGTTCTGGTGTACTTCTCATCTGTCATCTCTCACCTTTGTGTAGAGTCTCTCCAGTCAATCGTGAGTGTGCTGCCTCAGTTGGACTCGGAGGGAGACATCGGTGCAAATCCAACAGCTGTAGCTGCTGCATCTTCTGCATCTTCGATCAATCCTGTGAGTAGAGACGACTATTGCTGCTTTTCTTTCTCTGACAGTAATGGACAGGGTATCTGCAGGTTTTGAAAAGTCTTAAAAATCATTGAATTCAGTTTCCTCAGACAAAGGGTATTAAAAAGTCATCGCTTGCCTGCTTTGGGCAGCAACGTTAGTTAGAAAATGAATTTGTATCCAATTGTAGGCTGTTGGGAGGCATTATACACTTAATATGAATTAATCCTTGCAATATGGACAGCTGCGTGGCTTCCTATCGGCTCCTTAGTGCACAGAATTTAATTGTCAGGTCCCCATGACTTAAATACAGTGAGCTGTCACTGTCTCATAAACATATATGGCCAGTGATTCCACTTGTGGTAACAGCTAGTGTTTTATCCTTTTAGTATAGTTAACATCTTTATGTGTGGTGTCATATAGTTGCTCCATACCTGCACTTCCATCATGAGATCCTGAACCCTCTCCTGAAAGAATACCATTGGGCTGCATATTTTTGCATGTAAATCTTGCTATCTTAGTGGTGATGACATTTTAAGAGCTTCTGGTGAGGGACCTGCTTAAGCTTGGTGTGCCGAATAGTAGGCACTCACACTATGGTGGCAAATGTAACTATAGCAGATTCGTTGTCATTGTAGAGTGAGATAGCTGCTTTGTATGAAGTAGACAAACAGCCTAGTCCTTTGTAGTTGTTTTTCCATCTACAGTGTAGAACCCAAAATGCTTCCACACTGCTTCTCAGATGCTTTGGTGTCATTATTGTCCACTCAGGGCGGCTTTGCTCGCCAGTGTCCTCCATAAACTTTGTTTACTGATTGGCAAGGAGGTTAAAGAGAGGAGAAGTCAGTGTCACATTGCGTCATATCACTGTGAAATCTGGCGCACTGTCAAAGAACATGGGGATGATTGATTCGTTTCACTGAGGCGTCCGCAGTCGGCCGTGGGTTGAAATATATTTAAAAAGATGTGGGTGAGAATTATAATCCTGCAATCATTGAAAAGGTCCTTAATAAAAGACTGTAAACAAATGCTTTCAACATGAAAATGTTCTATTGTATATCAGCTGCCATTCATGCGAGCATACCTAAAATGTTCTGTCAGGCTGAGCACACCTAAAGAGGTTAAAAAGAGCGCCCCTAAAGAACACCTTAGTGTACACTATCCCTTTATTCCTAATGCAGTCTGCTGTAAACCTCCAACACTGCAGCTTCAGTTACATTGTGCAAGGATACCCCATATTGTCCATGGGGTCATAGACTGTGTCCCAGCATTCTTTGAATAGACTTGCTGATAGATTGACGATTTACTAAGTTTGAACAAATGGTTGAATTTCGTATAAAAAGTGACAACCCTACTAGCTACAGTAGCTAGGAAACATATCGAGTCATCATGCACAAGTTTTCAGCATGTTTCCACTTTCATATGGTTAATTCACCCATCAATTTTCTGCTGCTTATGCAGGTCCAGGTTGCATAGTGTGGTAATTCTATCATTAGGAATTATTGTAATGTACTGCTGAGCAGTACTGAGAAAATGTGAATAGATAATTCTAGGCTGTAACCTTCCTACTGGTTTTCCAACATGCTTTCATACCTTGGCTGGTATGGTTTTCAAAAGAGCCTTATAAGGTCTTAAATTTAACTTGGTAAACTCTGCAGAAACCCTGGTGTTGATGCGTCTGGTTTGCATGTATCAGACTGGGATACACAAAAAAAGGAATTCCTACTTTAAATAAACATTATTGTGACCTCATTGTAATTCTCATGCATCAGACTCTTTTATATCTACAATGTTTTCTTTCTCACTCACTGTATCCTACATATGTCCTCCTCCTACTTTTGCCCTTTGCTTCATTATTTTCTGGCCTCTGCAGTTCTTTGCACCATTGTTTCTCTCCACCTCAGCTGCTCATTCTCCATCATTCCTCCCACTGAGACTGTAGCTAGCATCGTAATGGTTGGCTGATTATGCCTTTTGAAAGTGTGGAGCTGCAGAATCTCAGACTGGTTCAAACATGGCAACTCATGTCTCTTTAATGCCACCACACTGTACTTAGTCGGGGACAATGATAACCTCCACAGCAAAGCTCCTACAACATACATAAGTACTTTGATTGTCTGGCGCACCACCGTTTCAAATTTACAGGAGACAAGTGCCAACTCAGATTAGCTTTTAAAAAGCGATGTACAAAAGACGTCGGAGCACAGTAGGGCAGCGGCAGCTCCCTGGATGGGCGCTCCTTCACTTCACTGTGCTCCCTATCATTGAATCACAGGGTTGCTTGAATAAAACATTAAGCCGCAAGAATAATTGTATCGCATGAAATAATTATCCACAGAAACAGCCACCATTTTCTGCTAAGCTGGTTGTAGCATGCAGCTGTGAGTCTGTGTCAAAAGATTAATCTGTATTTGTAATGTTACTCAAACAGATGACTGAACCCTTTCCTTACTCGGTCTGAATCCCACAAATATTTACAAACTGTTATCCTGAACGGCTGATTAAGCATCAGAATCATCACAATTAAATGAATGAAAGTTTAATCAGGATGAATGCTTCGTTTAGTGCGGTGAGGGGGCTGGTGGAACATGTATCAGCACCAGGCAATTATTATTTAAAAATATTACTGGGCTGTTTTTTAAAATTGTGCACAGTAAAGGCTTAAGAGCAGCTTTGTGGTTTTGATGCACCAGAGTTTTAAACTTTGAAAAAAACCTAACATAAAAAAACAATACTCAGTACTTTAAAAAAAAACTACCACACAGTGCTGGTACGGGGAAAAAAATCACTTAATACATACTAACACATTTGACAATACATTAGCCTTGGGTTGAAAATTAGATTGGAGATCTGTTTTTTTGTAGCTTAGGTACTTCGATACCATCAAATGTGATAGTTTGGTTGGTTTTATAATGTCATACATCAACAGACACATAACACACGTCCAAATATTCACAAAATGAAACAAACAATAAAGAAAACCAAAACAAAAGACAGAGACCCAATCCAACCTGGAGACATGCAGAAACAAAAAAAGTATTAAATGAAATAGAATAAAACAAACTAGAAATAGCATTTAACACGAACAGGTGTCAGGCATAAAATTGAAGCACAAAGCAGTTACAAAATGTGTTGAAATGTGAACAATATAGACTGAATCGTCGTGACGTTGCACTAACAACAATCACCTCCTTGTAAGTAACAAGGAAAATATAAAATATATTATCCTTGGTAGACAACAGGCAGTCGATTATAGTTGTAGAGATATGTCAAATCAGCAAACTTGTTGATTTCTGTTGTCATTTTCGGCCGTAACTGTAACATTTAAACATATATAGTTAAACACATCTGGTGACCTGTCAAGGGTGTACCCTGCCTCTTGCCCAATGTCAGCTGGGATAGGCTCCAACCCCCCCACGACCCTCAAGAGGATAAGCGGTTACGAAAATGGATGCATGGATGCATGGATACTTAAACTCAGTGGTGCGACTTATCTGACATTTCTGCTGTGCTTATTTTATATAGTATGTTGCTTTGCTTTGATCTTTGACAAAGCAACTCTACCAGCACGGATGCAAAGCACTGTAGGCCTACTGCTGTGTACGAGGCTGCAGCAAGATGTATTTAGCCACCTAAAAAAATCAATATCAGTGTAAATGTACGCTGTATTTGAGTATTAGCTCCACTTTACCTTTACCCACACTTACCAATAGACCTTTTTCACAGCAGACATTTTGACTAGTCATCGGAGGAAAAGCACAGGTGAAACTGATAACATTAACAGTGGCTGAGTTCCAATTAGTGTCCCAGTAAGCTATTCCAGTGTGCCAGCATGCACAATGTCAAAGCCTGTCATGAGTGGAATGCAGCCATCATTGATGCCATTTAATACACCTGTGCTTTTCCTACAATGACGAGGCAAAATGTCTGCTGTGAAAAAGGTCTATTGAGGCAGCAATAGACCAGCAACTTGTGTTCTGCGAAGTCAAATTACTGTTTTTACCAATGGAGTCTGTTGGCTTTTATATAACGGCTTTCATTCACAAGCAGTGAAAATATTCTGAATAGGGCGTGCACTTAAACTGATACGATTTTTTGTTTCAGTGGGCCTTTTTTAGGGGGCTAAAAACTAACTAACTGAGGCAGCATTTGCTCAGCCCGGTTTGATTTTTATGTACGTGACATGAGCATTTTCACTAGGACTTAATTGCCAGGCAAAGGCTTGGGTCCATGTTTACTTCTTGTCAGCAGATGTCGTTCACATAAAACATGTTGCCAAATATTTCAGCAGAAAATACAAATGGAGCCATTTAGAAGGTTTATGTTGTCAAGTTTGAAACGGTCTAAAGTGATCCACATAATTGTTATACTCTCTGCTGTCACTTCTGTTTTAAATGCAACAAGACTTCAATAATGCTGCATGGTTAACTCTACTTTCATATCAGTACCCATTTTATATTTGAAGCCCCTTTCACATACACACTGCAAGCCTGGAATTATCCAGACATTACCCAGAGAAGCTGTATGTGAGAACGCAAACGTCCAAATCGGTTGGATCGGACATTAAACGGATGTTGTCCTGCCAGCTCCACACTAATGTGCGATTGAGCCTGTGTTTAAATAGAGCAGGTAATTGTCCTCTTCTTCTAATTGTTAGTCTTTCAGTTGGTGTATGGTAGAAACCAGACATGAACTTTTTAGAATGCAACATGACTCACTTGTGATGAACTCTCTTTTATATCCTGTGAGGTGTTAATATTACTCACTATCCTGCTTTAATGATATCATGATTCAGGACCTGAAATGTTAAATGATGTACACTCTGTCTCGGGTATCCTCTCTAGTCTCCGCTGTGTCTCTGGCAGGGGGGTGTGTGTGTGTGTGTGTGCTGTGTTTTGTCTGTCTGGACTGGGGATTTAGGACAGAGTCACAATGTACCCTTAAGACAAACATCACCATTGTGTCCTCAGCTGACTTAGCTTTGTGCTAAATGTGTGTGTGTGTGTGTGTGTTTTGTGCATTTGTGCAGTGCCACACACATATTGTGTTAGTCGCATGTGTGTCTTTGTCCTTATCGTAGTATGGTGAATGTATTACTTAAATTACAGCACACTGTGCAACTGCTGTGCTTATATTTATTTCATGCCATGCTAATTATCACATTAGCTCTTCCAAGGTTAGTTTTGCTCTGTGCAGTCACGTCATGTGCAGTTGTATTCTCTTGGTGTAACGTTAATGCAAATACATTTATGTGTGCAATATAATGAGTTCATTAGTCAGTTAATTTTTATTCCTGTGTCATATTGACCTATTTGGTCCACTTCCAAATGAGATTACAAGACTTTGCTGTATGTCTGATATCAAAAATACAGCAAGATATGTTTCAGTAACAAATACAAAGACAATGGAAAACATCAGTAATGTTCAAGTAGAGCTACAACAATTATTTGATAACTAGAATTATCAATTAATTGGCATCTGTTTGTCATTTTTCCTGAACCCCCCCAACAATCCTCAGTTTAAGCTTCTGAACTGTGAGGATATGCAGCCTATCTCTGTCTTTTGTCTACCATATGCTGGAGGACTTTGAAAATAGTTTTAAAAGACTAAACACTGACGCCCTCCCTCATCTAAAGACAATGTAAGTCTTAGTCACACACAAGATAAAAGGCGTTATATGTTGACAGTATTCTTGTCAGATCAGCATCAATATAATCTTTAAATATAAACTGTGTTTATGTGCAGTCTTTGGATTTGTTGCCTCAACTCGCTGCCAGCCTTTGTTGGTTAGCTGTGTTATTTTAGAAGGAGGAGATTTTGATCAGATACACGTCAAGTTAAGCATGAACTATTGTTCACTCCACAACTCCACCAGTTTTCCACAGTCCAAAAGAACCAGGACTTGTTCACGGTTTTGCGCCTCCTCAGAGTCCCCTCCATGTTGACTGTCTACCCACTTGGCTGCTTTTTGTTGCTGGAGAGCGCACACTTAATGGTTGTCGACAGCGTTCACGTCATCGAACATAAGTATTTTATGAGACAAAACTAAAAAACTTAGGATACTGTAAAACTTCAATTTAAAGTCTAGTCCCAATTAAACACCCAGTCCCTTTTACTAGCCTGGTGTGGCTACACATTTTGACAAATAAAGGCCTGTCTCAATTAGAGGCCTGGTCTGGATGCGAAGCAGTTTATTTTTTTAATAGAAGTTCTTCGGATGTATAAAAGTGGGTTGTTGTCTACCTCAAATCATGTGTCCATTCCTCAGTTACCCTGTAAATTATTTATGTTATTTAAGTCCGTAAGGGTCCTCAGATCAAAAGAATCAAAAGGGTTTTTCATAAAGTTGTGAATATTGTTTTAACAGGATAAAGTGGGGTTGTGTTGGTATGCAGGGTGCCGTAATCTTTAGTGCCGTAACAAGTCTCTGTGCTCTGTCTGTCGGAGCTAAATCTAATGAATGATTCATAACTGATATATTATCTGAAGCTTAATTTTCAAACAATTAATATTCATACTGGTTTGAATAAACAGTTTGATTTTATTTCCCATATTTGCTGAGCAACAGTTTAGAGTGAAAGGAATTAAATGCCTGTCCCAAATATAGGCCTGTTGATTTCAGTGATTGAAGCAAATAGTAGCCCGGGCTATTAATGGAAGTTTTAATAATGCATTTTATTTATAGGCGCCTTTCAAAGCACTCAAGGACACCTTACAAGACGCAGTTAAAAAAAAAAGCAGGCAGTCAAGCGGGCAGATGGTGATGTTAGCTGGATCACAGAAGAGTATTACAGTATGTGTGTTAAGACAGCTTGGACTGAGTTTTATCACATCTTACACAAAACAATTTGACATCACGGGAGCATGCACTACCTGAGGTAGTACTCATGACTTTATTCCAACAAATTTAAAATTTGTCTGCAACAATGAAACTGCTTGAAAAGTCATTTGGTGTAAGGCCTGCATTATGTGATGGTAATATATTTTGCTTTTGGACTATTGGTCAAACGAAACAAGCAATGGAAAGATGTAACGTCCCCTTGGACTCGATCTGTGGATGTCGCAGTTACATGTTCAGCCTCTTGAATCACAAGTCCACCAGGACGCCCCAAAAAAGAAATCACTTTTGCTACAAGACAGTTTTTAATCTTAATAAAAAGATTTTCTTCCTCATCTCCCCAAGTAACTGACTAACTTGACGTTACACCCACATGTTTTTTTGTTCTAGCTTCTCCACTGTAGCTTAGATCTGTGTGTGTGTGTGCGAGAGCGTATAATATTAAATCCCCAGTTTCAGGGATGTTGGAATTGTTCCGAAAACAGAATATCTCCCACATCTTTTAATTAAAAAGAGGCTTTACAGTGATTTTCGACCTGCTGAGAGGTGGTGTTATTCAGAGGCAATATTGTTTTGAACAATGGCTCAGCACAGTGGTTGTTAATATGAAAAATGACTAACCGCAGGACTACTTTGTAATGTTCTCATAGATGTATGTATATTGTGTGCTTCACCGGATATTTGAATGAGAGTCAGTTAGGTTTGAGGATCAGAAATATCTCTTTATAGATGATTTCTCTGATTTAATAACACTATTTGATGTAAAGGAGCCAGCTGAAGTGTGGCTTGTAGGGGTGGATTTAATATCCTTGAAAACTCATCTTCCTTTTCACCCCTTTTCCTTCTCCATTTGGCCCGGCCACTTAAAGGATAAGGTTAGGATTTTTCAACCTGGACTCTATTTTCCCAGGTTTTTGTGTCTAATGACTCTAATGGGAACAAGAATTTATGAAACTGGTCCATTATTAAGCAAGGCTGCGGCAAAACAGGCTGCAATGTCCACACCGTCGATTTATGTCTATTAAAAGTGCTTGTTTTTGCCACTGACAGGTTTAGATTGTTATTTTAAGTGTCTGATAACTTACTGAAAGTATACTTTCAGAGATAGACCTTTTTGTTAAAGAGTAAGATCCTTTTTGTTTAACAGAAACAGCCCCGTCATCGCCAAACCAACCAGACTCCATTGAAATGATCGGTAATTTTAATAGCGCTGCCCCCAACTAAGAATTTTCCTAGTTGACCAATAGTCGTCATTTAGGGCCATTAGTCGACTAGTCGCCCCCATGTTTATGATATTGATTTAATTATCAAATGATATATTTTGGGCGGGGCAACACAACGGTTTGAGTTGAAGGTGTGAGAAAGAATAGTATCAGTAACATTGTTAACACTGTGCTACATTATAGAGAAATACAAAACCGTACTAATGAACCTTCATTAATATCGGACTATATTTTATCTACAAGTGCACGTCACACACTGAATGAGCCGCCTGTTAATGACGCTGTGGGCTAATGGGCATGTAGCTACTTCCATGTTTCTTTACTGTGCCAGCTTAAAAGTGTGTAGACCTATCGTCCGTGGGACAGATGTCAAGCTCTGGGTAGCCCTGCACTAACATGATCAAGTTTTCCGTATTTATCAGACTGAATATTTACAGGAGAAGGGAAAGATATCTGTCGGCTGTGATTGGTTTGTAACATCCCGTCTGACTGCTGAGTGTGGCCTCTTCTTGTGTCTGTCCTTTCAAATTAAATTCCCACATGGTTGCGTCATATAGGATTGATTTATTTTGACAAGGTGCAGCTCCTAATAAGACTTTTATAATTTTTATGTGACTAAGCGACAAATGAAATCTTGCTGACTAATGACCTTTCTGGTCCACTAACGTTTGGTCGACTGTAAGGGGAGGAGCCCTAAATTTGAACACATAGAGCCAGCATATCGTTGAATTATGGGGTTCACCAAACCAGAGTTGGTGATTGATGGAACAGTGGAAAGATGAACCGAGATGGTTTTATAGATAGTTTTCTTTTAGTTACAGTTGAGTAAGTCATGCTAAATTTAAGTTATCAAGTTATCCAAGTTATTTAGTACCAGATAAAACCTGCAGAAAATATATTTGAACAGTTAACTAAATAAATAAAATATGAAAAATCAACTCATGACTATTTAGTATTTTCAAACTCCTTACTATTGTATTGCAAAAAACGATGTTTACACAGTGCTTTAACACATCACATAGAAAAGAAATAGAAAAAAAATCATTAAAAGAAATAAATAAGATATCAAAGGCAGATACTAAATATTCAATTAATTGTAGAAGTGAATGTTAAGAATTTAAAAAGATGGTCTTTATTTTGTAATGAGTTTCGTTGGTGCAGGTTTCTCCAAATCCCGCAGGAGCTGTGATGGAAAATTCATGATCAGTTTGAGTCTTGAAGTATCAGAAAGCTCTGCCAGAGGTTCTCAGGCTGGGATTAATAAGGCTTTTAAAACATTTACAATACAACCAAGGGCTCCACCTCCCTGAGCTTTTAAAGGCACTCGTGACTTTGTGTCATTAACACTTGATTACTGCGATGCTCTGTTCAGTCCATTTTCAGGCTGCTCGTTAACAGAAGTGCAAGCACAAATCGAACAGCGCTCCATTTTCTGGCCTCCCTGCCCTGGCCACAAGTCAACTCTAGGATCTGTTTTAAAATTGTGCTGATCACATACAAAGCTCTGCCTGGTCCGGCCCAGGAGGACATTTCTGAACTGCTGATTCCTTTTAACTCTGTGAGATCCCACAGGTCCTCAAATACATTACTGCTGATGTTCAAGTTTTTTTGTAGCACATTTAAAAACAACTGCAGTTGACCCAAGTGCTGTACACATTAAGAGAATGACACACACACGTATATAGCAATATAACATGAACACAAATATAAAACAGAATAACACTGGGTAGAACAATTGCACATGTAAAAAAAAAAAGATGTTGAAATACTAAAATATCAAAACCACTACAAACAACCCTAGGCCATTGAAAACATGTACATCTTAAGATTTGTCTTAAAAGTGTCAGTGGAGAGGGAGGATTTGATTGAGAGTAGAAGATTATGACAGAGCTTTTGAGCAGCTACTGCAAAGGCATGATCATCCTTACCCACCAGCCTTGATCGCAGGACAGTTAAAAGACATTGTTCTGAGGATCTAAGAGACTGGGAGTTGGAGTAGGGGCAGAGAAGTTCAGCAATATACTGGGGTTGTGAGCAAGAAACTATTTTTCTGCTGTGCAATCACATTTTTGAGGGGCCTGGGATGCTGGAAAACTCACGAAAAGTGGCACACACTTAAGAACTGGCAAAAATTGCAAAGTTCTGTGGTGACTGGTGCCCCAAAATGCACGGCAGGGTTGGGATAAAGTTCCTTTGATGTCCAAGATATTTGGTAAAAATCATTACTCTCATCTTTAAGAACGTATTAAAACTTTATGATTTTTTTTTTTGGTCTCCTGACAGGAGGTCAACCATTTTTGATTTTGTGCATTAATATTCATTTTACGGACACATTTGAGGACTTAAAGATACACAAACACTACAACAACTACACAACAAACTTTACACCCATGTTCAATCTGATAATTATTTTAACCTGATCGTACAGTTGGACTTGGGTGTGGCATGTCGGCTCTATAGCACGCCTCAATTAACTTTAGCCTTTGAACACATTTTTGTTGCCTTTAGTACACTTAAACTTGTTTTGAAAAATATTTCTACTATTCCTACAGGTTCCTTTATTGCGTTTACTCTTTTTATCATCTCCTAAGAAATGTAAGAGTCTACAGCCATGCAGGAGGTTTTTACTTTATCTCAGTACATTCATGGTATTCAGACATTGCTGTACTTTGAGCTAAATGCAAATGTTGGCATGCTAACATGTTAACTATGACAATGCTAAGCAGGTGTAATGTTTACCGTGTGCGATACTTTAATTTCTAACTTTTGAAAATTTAATTTAAAATAAAATAAAATAAAAATCTGATATAATATAATATAAAATGAAATAAAATAAAATGAATTAAATTAAATTGAAAAATGGCAATATTCAGCACTATTTTTGATTCCCAGAGAAAAACTAAGTGAACTAAGTGAGAGAGTGCAGCCGCAGAAAATTAGCATTGAAAATTTCAAATATTCAGAACTGATATGTATCAATATCTTTGACAACACTACAGGGGATCACTAAACTCATCAGGGTTCATCATCTGGGAACCATAAATGTTGTCCAAGATTTAGTGCCAGTCCAATCAGTAGATGTTTTGATATTTCCTGGGAGAAATGAAAACTAACCTGATCATGGCGCTAGAGGAAAGGTCAGGGGATCACCAAAGCCAGCAGGCGTATGATGACCATGACAAAATTTCATGGCAATCCATGTAACAGTTGCGTAGATATTATAGTCTGAATCAAAGTGTTGAACAACGGGCTGACTGACATTGCCATCCTTAGAGCCACGCTGCTAGTGTCACTAAAAAGCTCTTTATAACTGATTAGAAAGGTGCCCTATATACAAAGATTGATTAATTGTTTATTCACTTAGTGCCTGGGCTCCACCTATATAATTGATTAATCCACTCTGACTGTATGTGCAGTGTTTATTAACGCATTTGTATTCAGGGGTTGAGCTGTGAAGCTAATCTACCGTGGTGTGAACCTTATTACTTTTCTGCAAACCCTTAAAATTGCATATTCGTTTGCCCTGTCTAAATTACAGGATACCTCTTTCATATTCTGCCCTTAGTATGTTGTTATGTCCAAGAAGCTGACACTAAAATCCTCTCTCCTCTCAGTCTGAGGCAGTGGGACAAAAACTACCACCGATCACGTTCAACTTCGACCACATCCAGTGTATCCTCTACGCGTTGGGGGTCGGCATGTCCACCAAGGACCCAGACCATCTCAGGTGTGTAGGGAAATAAAGGATTCACTTTACTTTGGTACTTAAATCTACCCATGCTTACCATCACAGGCCTGTGCAAGTGTGACATTTCACTGTTAATGTTTTCATATAGGTTCCTGTATGAAGGTCATGAAAGCTTCAGCTGCCTCCCCACCTTCGGGGTCATTCCCGCCCAGGCAGCCATGATGGGAGGCGGGCTCAGCTCAATACCTGGACTCGACATAGATTTCACACAGGTCAGAAAACACACACGTAATGTCTAAAAAGTCTGTTTGTGTGTGTGACATTGTTGTGCATATGCATATTGTATCCATATGGTATATTTCACACAGCCCTGCACACATTAGTTGTGCTAATGAGACTTTCAGGTATATTGTATATCACAGCTGTTCTAATGTTTTGTGTCAGGTATTGCATGGAGAGCAGTATCTGGAGCTTTACAAACCTTTGCCAACCTCAGGTATTTCATTCTTCTGCTGTTAAAGCACATGAAGTTTATTGCACATAAGAACTTAATGTAATTACAGTCGATTTTACATCATTAAAAGTACAATTAAAGCAATTTTAGAGCCTGAATGAGTCATTTTACCTGGATTTATGTTACTGTGTGTATGCCATGTAACAGGGAGCAGGCTGAGTTTAATAGATAATTAAGACTTGGGGCCATTTTACCTCTTAAGCCATGATTGATTTTTATCTGTGATTATATTTCATATAGCATGCCCATACTGAGAAAATTACTACATATGGTCCAGTGTGGCTCCAGTTTGTGCCTCTCATGTATTATCATGACATTCAAGTCACAGAGCCAAGCTTTTGTTGTTCTAAAAGATAATCCCTGATGATCAATTAAAAACCCAGAAGGTGGTTTAACAACACTCGCTGTTATTTTGAGGATATTTCAAGAAAGTATCTGCATATCGTCCACCGCATTATGAAAAAGATTTTAAACCTGTTTCCCAAATTGTGTTGTTTTATAATTCAAAGAAAGATAGAAGTCGGAAATGACATAACTTCTAGGGGTGTAACGATACATCGATCCACATCGATACATCGATTCATTGATCAACGATCCGATTATATCGATACATCGATTCATTGATCAACGATCCGATTATATCAATGCAAAATGAAAACATCGATCCATATCGTCATCTTAAAGATACACATTTATTTTGAAATTCACATAGCACGTCTGTGTCACCATTTCTGGGCAAGCGCGCCTTTGCTCAAACAGCAAACAGAGCTCAGAAATAAAATGGTCAAATCATATTCTAGTTGTTTTTGTGAGTTGATGTAAATGATTGTGTTAGATGGGCACATGATATCGCGTCATATCGATCGCAGGCTCCTGAATCGAATCGAATCGAATCAAAATCGTATCATGACAGACTTTGTGATATCGGCAAACATCGTATCGTCATCCAAACAAATCAATATAATATCGTATCGTGATGAAGCTGGTGATTTACACCCCTAATAACTTCTGGCTTGACTTGTACACTAACTGAAATTTTTTTTTTATCAGTCGTATGTTGTATCAGTCATAGGGATGTTCATAATGACTAATTGCCCTGACGTTTTAACGGAAGTATAAATTTGGACTAGATGACTAATTTAAGATTTAGAAAAAACTCAAAAACAGACAAATAGAGCAGATTTTTTTCTATAAGGTTAATAAACGGGTTGGGAGAGAGTTACTGCCCCAAGTGAGGGTGCTCAAGTATCTCAGGGTCTTGTTCGCGTGAGATGGATTGCCGCTACACCGGACCGTCGTGGTGAGGAGGGAGTTGAGCTGGAAGGCAAAGCTTTCGATTTACTGGTCCATCTACATCCCAACCCTCACCTATGGTCACGAGCTCTGGGTAGTGACTGAAAAAATGAGGTCGTGGATACAAGCGGACGAAATGAGTTTCCTCAGAAGGGTGGCGTGGCTCAGCTTTAGAGATAGAGTAAGGAGCTCAGAGTAGAGCCGCTGCTCCTTCGTGTCGAAAGGGGTCAGTTTAGGTGGTTTAGCATCTGATCAGGATGCCTCCCGCTGGAGGTGTTTCGGGGCACTTTGATACATCAGAAAACATTGATAAATTACCGTCTTAATCTTAAACTCAAATAGTTTGTGTTTGACTGACAGTGCAAACCCCCAAAAATGTCCAGTTATCTGTAATGTAAGATGAGGAAATATCCTCATATTGGAGAAGCTGAAGCATGAAATGTTTGGCATTTTGCTTAAAATGTGACCTCAGTGATTATCAAAATAGTTGATATAGTAAACGGACTAACTGTTTCAGCTGTAGAGCAGAAAAATCAAGTGTCAAGAGCCTGTGAGTTTTGTGAAAATACCGATAAAGCACCAAGTGTTGTTAACCTTGAGGAGATTTTTCAAATAGCTCTGTGACTTGAACATAATGATACATATGCGCAGTCGTGTCATGAAATACAGAGCTGGTTTGGTAATATTAAGTACTTACAGGACTTAAGTATGGTACTTTATTAAAGGAGAATTTAATTGGATAAAATACCTTTTCAGGCACTCTCACCTCTGAGACCACCATAGCAGACATTTTGGACAAAGGATCCGGAGCCCTCATCCTCTTGGATGGTGAGTTTCCTCCCCCTCCAGGGTGAATAACTTTTATCATATAGTGTATTTATTCCACATTCATTTGTTTTCACTACTTTAATGTGTCTTTTCCTGAAAGTTGCCTCTCAGGCTGAATTAATGAAAGTTAATTTTCAGTCTGTGTCTGCAGGGATTGAAATAATGGACCGAGAACGGCTCATATTTTTGTTTGACAATTCCATAGAGACAGATGATATTAGAACCGCTCTGATCTATAATTAATCCGACTTAAAACAAATAACATGGGACCTGCGGTTCCCTGAGGATTCACACAGGGATGTAATTTCTTTATACACACTAAACCAGTCAGCCTCCGTTATCCTTCTCGAGTGAAAGTTATTTCTGGGTGAGACAACACGTCACAGCAACGTCCTGCAGATGCAGCTTTATTTGTATTTATACCTGGTTATATTTTGAAGTGACCTAATGAAATTAAGCGGCCAGTGTGTCGACAGCAGACTGGGTTTGATTCTTTGTGACAGCTGCTAATTGTCTCTTTGCAGTCGGCCTCCATGTGGCTGTTTCCTGCTGCTCTAATTTTACTGTAGATGTGCTGTAATGAAGAAATGTGGCTCTTCGCTGTGTGTATTGTTTCACACAAGCGATACTAACATAATGATGTCATCACTTTTGCCCCGTCTTAGTCAACATCCACTGCACATTGTTGGGTTTAGCATGCTGCAGAAATGTACTTTAGTTTCACAACAAAATAAAAAGGCTGCCAGCCAGTTTACAAGATTACATAAACAGTCACCATCTCAAGACCAAGGTAACATAACACTAATTGAGTTAAACACCAGAACCCTTCATGCAGCCAGGCAGGTCAGAGTCCCTGTGGAAGTGGAGTAATGACACTATGTCAAGAAATGTCCTCAAATTCTCTCCAGTCTGTTCTGTCTGGTTTGTTTGGATACAGTCTTTATGCATGTATAATACACAACATATCCTTGAGCCAAAGCAGGGTGAAGTGGTAGACTTCCAGGTGAGGAGAATAAGTTTCTTAGCAACCATCGTTCCTAAATGCAGAGCAATCTGCATGTCATACAGCAGCTCAGAGGTCTGTGCAGAGCGACCAAAGACGACAGGTCATGGTTGGGCTGAATGTCTCTGGAACAGGCTTTTGAGAGCCACTCAGAAATTGCTGTCAAAAAGTTATGTAATGTTGAGCAAAACCAGAAGAGATGTGCTTGTGATCCTTCAGCGGAACAGCACTTATGCATTTGGGAGACACTGATGGGAAGATGCAAGTCAGTTTTGTTTTGGAGTAATGTAGTTAATGCATCAGCTCGTACTGGATTAACCTGTAGTTTGAGTTCAGTTATAATTAACTTCACTAAAAATATAGAAGAGTCAGTGGTGGAACTTACCTACTCTAAATACATGAAGTACCATATCATTTTGAGTGTTTCCTTTTGTACTCCTCAACATTTCCACTCAACTACATTTCAGAGACAATTATCGTGTTGTCACACACTTGTTCACATCCATGTGTGTCATCATAAAAGTGCACAACATATAAACAAATCAGGGACCTGCTCACAAAAACATGGGACATCCCCTGTAGGCGTTGAGACCATGAGGTGCAACAAGAGTAGGGCTGCAACAGTATGTGATTTTCACGGTACGATAACCGTCTAAGAAAGTTTCACAGGATCACGATATCACAGAATTTATATTATTATCAGTCAAAATGAGCCTTAAAGAAATAAAAAAAGAATGGTTATTGTTGGTTAAACAAACATTTTGTTGTTGTAATTGAAACTTGAAAGCATTTTGTTGATGGAAGTATGTGAACAAAGTCTCCTCTTAGAAAATAACCAAAATAAAGGAAGGTGCATTTTTGTTTTCAATATCTTAGATCAGCAAATGTACACGGTAAGATAACTGTCAAATTTTTATCATGGTAGACCTTGAAACCCGTATATTGCTGCAACCCTAAACACATGGGACCTTTGTTGCATCTCTTACTTCCTAATTTCTCATCGTCTCTCAAATAGAGCCCTGTAAAATCTGTTTTAATTTTTTTTTCCAGATTCTGTTTCATTCATTTTTTTAAATTCCATTTTAATTTTTCTTAGTTATGTGTTTTAACGATTCAAGCAAATTTCGTCATCGTTGAAGGGTTTTATTATGCGGTGGATGAATAACATTTCAACAATTCAATGAGAGAATTTTCAAATTGTGATAAATATCTAAGATATTTTGATTTGATTTTTATTAAATCGAAGAAATGTCTTTGTCACATCTGAGCTTCATAGTGATCTGCTCTAAATTTAGCTGTCAGGGTCCAACAGTAATGTTCCTTACTCAGTAATGTTATAATCAAATTAAACATAGTTTCATATATATACATTACAGTGAACACCTTCAACGGCAACGAGCTGATTTGCTACAACCAGTTTTCAGTGTTTACGGTCGGAGCTGGAGGGTTTGGAGGGAAGAGAACCTCTGAAAAAGCCAAAGTACGTATTTGGTGTTTGAGTCAGAAAATAAGACATTGGGAGTTATTGCTGCCTCATATTTGATTTGTTTTATTTCCTCCAGGCTGCCGTGCCCCCACCTAAACGGGCACCAGATGCTGTGGTGATTGATTCGACCACGAGAGACCAAGTGAGTGTGTCTGTGTGGGTTCAGCTGCGGAATAAATCAGCTGCATCGATGATGTGTGGGTGAAAATAGGACATATTGTTTTGTGCCTGTGAAATAACCTTAACGCTTTAGACAAAATGTGAAGAAGTGTTGAACAAGGTTTTCAAACACCGAGTGTATGATGCAGCAGAAAATTAAAAAAAGAAAGGGAGGATTAAAAAAAAAAAACGAAGTCCCTTGAGCAATTTAAATGACTGCAACTGTATCACTTCAAAGACATTCTTATTTTAGGTATCTCTTCTATTGCCTTCATGATAATTTAATTTCATCCCACATTTGTGTATGAAAAGTTCAGGGGTTTATGAATTAGATATAGATCTAAACAATATGTGTTTCCCCTGCGGTTACAGGCCGCCCTGTACCGTTTGAGCGGAGACTGGAACCCTCTTCATATAGACCCCAGCTTTGCCGCCATGGGAGGTGAGAGTCTGTGTGTGTTGTGTCCTGATGGGTTTTCCATCACAAGTGTCTGAATTTATTTTGGTCAACTTAAGTCAAGTGATGTGTTTTGATCCCATTAATACTTTAAAGGTTCTGCATTTAGGTTTTAAAATACAAAACAGTAGTTTTTACTGCCAGTGGGTGAACAGGTTGTGACGTAACTTATAAACAGCTTCCTGTTTTGCTTATAGAGCGGCACAGGGATGAGTCCTAAACCTGGAAATGAGTTAGCATTTTTGCACTCCTGGTTCCCTCATCTTGAAGTCATCAGATTTTTTGAATGGGATTTTGGTTAAATGCCTGAAATAAGGTCTGTGGTTAAAACAAGCTTAGACTTTCACACCCTGTGATGTGGCATAAAATATGTCAGTTAATAAGCCACCTATGAATTAAAGCTTTTAGGTATCCTTGAGCAAGATACTGAACCTTGATGGCTGTTCCATCGGTGTGTGAATGTTTTAAAAACGGAGTTGCAGGTGGCACCTTGTATGGTAGCCTCGGCCTCCAGTGTGTGAATGGGTGAATGTGACTTGTAGAGAGTGGTTGGAAGACTAGAAAGGTGCTATACAAGTGCAGGTCCATTTACCATTTAAAAAGACAGTGGTTAAATAAGACTATGAAATGTCATCACACCAAACATGGCTAAAGCCTCGTTGTGGTGGTAACGTTAAGTCATGCAACAGTGGTGTGTTTGTTTATAGCCTAATGTTGCTATAATGTTTGTTTGCTGAACAAAACTTGTAAGAATCATAAACATTGGTTTGCCACAGAGCTTATTTATTTGTTTATTAATTAACAATCCAAATGAAAAATCCCACAGGCTTTTTGATGAGGGAACCAGGGCGAAGCTAACTTCCATGTTGGCCCACAAAAAAACCATCATCCCTGCAGCACTCTATAACTGCCTGTTGATTGACTTCCACGTAAAACACTCAGGACAGCTTTTCTGGGAGGGTGCAAAGGATGTGGCGTCACTGTGTACCTCACCTTTCTTCAGCTCCAGCATCCACCACAACAAAGAGTCCACATATGCGGTGGACAAAAGCAGTACTGTCTCCTGGAATGAAGGCTGCATTTCCCACGAGTACCAGTGCCTAGTGTCGTTAAGACCATGATCTGGCTAACGCATTCATTTGTATTAGCAGTGAAAGATGCAACTTAGTTTTACAATTTTTCATACTACATACCTGTTTTAGAGGAAGTGAGCCAGTTCACTTTTGAATCCCTCCAAATCCTTCAATTCTCTCCATCTGTTGAATGTCCGAATAAGGTTGACCGTGCTCTTGGCTATCAGTGTCCCTTAGCTTTTCTTATCTTATTTTTAGTTGTAGTTGTAGTATCAGCCATAACCACTAAATTCTCCTTCTTCCTTTTAAACGGCCAATACACAACTCACTGCAAAAGTTTAGCTGAGAAAGGGAAGTCAGACTTAAGGACAGGCATTAAGATTAATGACACAGAAATAGCCAGTGTTCACACAGATGGTCTTGTTGGTTGATGTCATATAAAGGCATCAGCATTAAACTGAGACTCTTTCATAACCAGTTAAAAACTTCCTGTAGCTGCTTTCAACACACCATACTCAAAACTGCTCTTTGGCTTCAGGCTTCAAGGCTCCCATACTTCATGGCTTGTGCTCGTTCGGCTTTGCTGCGAGACACGTCCTCAAGCAGTTTGCCGACAACGACCCCTCCAGATTCAAGACCATCAAGGTAAGCATTACCTGTGATTTAAACCCTGTCATTGACTTTATGAGTCACTGGGCCTCATGCAAGAACCACTTGTGTGAATGGGTTTATTTTTCAGGGGCACTTAGGAGTAATTCAAGAGAAGTGGCTGCATTAATTTGGGGACTTGTAAAACTGAAACCATGAGGCTTAAATGCTTGATGAATGTGGTTTATATGAAGTCTGGTTACATGTTATAAAAATGTCCTTTTCTCAGGTTCGCTTTGCAAAGCCAGTGATGCCAGGTCAGTCACTACAGACTGAGATGTGGAAGGAAGGCAACAGAATTCACATCCAGTGCAAAGTCAGTGTGGATCACAATCATCATCGCAGATCTGTGGATAAATGAGTCAGACTTCTCTGGTCTTTTATGATGTGTCTGATCAGCGCTCTTCTCTTTCGTCCAGGTGAAGGAGACCGAAGCCGTGGTGCTAGCTGGGGCCTACGTTGATTTACACGGCACATCAGAGGCTTCTCCAGAAACTGTCACCCAAGTATGTCATTCTGTAAATGCCTTATTCAAACAACAGTCTTTCTTTTCTCTTTAAAAATTCCCTCAGAGAGACCTGGAGCTCATTTCCCTGTAGTTCTGTAGATAATTCATACAAAATTAATTTGTACTTTTCAGATGTTACTGTTCCTTTCTTTCCTTCTTTTTGAAATTGTATTCATTTATTTTTAATATATTTTTTAATCGTTCTTTTTATATATGTGTATATTGACAAATCTGTTTTGTGAAAACAGGCATGAATAGTGTTTCTGTTCTCCCTACTTGTGTGCAGGCGGGGGGCCTTCAGAGTGAGCTTGTGTTTGCAGAGATCGGCCGTCGTATCAAAGACATGGGCTCAGAGTTGGTCAAGAAGGTGAATGCTGTGTTCGGCTGGGAGATCACCAATGACGGCAAGACTGCTGCACAGTGGAGTAAGTACAACAAAAGTTATACAGATACACTTCATTGTGGGGAAAATATCAGTTTAGCTCAGGTCTTTGTCGTCTAGATACAAGGTAAAGTGAGGCAGTTTATGGTCTGTCAGATTTAAGAGGATTTATTATCATATGTTATGATACTATATCTTGATTAAAAAATGTAAAAACGGAAAGAGGAAGTTTAAAGACGATGGCTCAAATTTGCTAAAGCCTGCCATACACATCTGAAACCATTTCACATCTAAACACAAAATGTGGGTTTTTATTTAAGAACTAAAAGCTTTGCAACAACTGGGGATCTCTCAGGGTCACCATTTAGCAAGACTACAGCCAGATTTCTTTTGAGATTATTTCTGATCCTGCTCCTGCTGATAAATATTACACAAATAATACACCCAAATATTCGGGGTGCACATAGCCGAGGACCTGACCTGGAGTCTGAACACCTCCCACATCATCAAAAGAGCCCAGCAAAAGATGTTTTAACCGAGGACCCTGAAACCTAATAGGCGTCCTCAGGAGCTTCTGCTCCGCTTTTATTACTGCACAATCAAGAGCATAATAACAAACTGCTGTACTGTGTGGTGGTGGCACGGTGGTGAAGTGGTTCCAGGTTTGAACCCAGGGTGGGAGAGCCCCTATGTGCGGAGCTTGCATGTTCTCCCTGTGCTGTGTTTCTCCAAGTACTCCAGCTTCCTCCCACAGTCCAAAGACATGCAAGTTAATTGGTGACTCTAAATTGCCCGTAGGTGTGAATGTGAGAGTGAATGGTTGTCTGTGTCTATGTGTCAGCTCTGCTATAGTCCAGGGTGTACCCCGCCTCTTGCCCAGTGTCAGCTGGGATAGGCTCCAGCCTCCCAGCGGCTCCTAACAGGATAAGCGGTTACAGAAAATGAATGAATGAATGTACAGTGTGGTAGTCCGGCTGCACCACAGCTGGCCTGGAGCGGGTTGTCAAGACAGCTTTCCCCGACCAAACCTTTGTGACATCCACTCGGGCCGTCGTCTCACATGGGCCACAAACTCACACCCCGGACACCCCCTCTTCACCACCCATCCCTCGGGCAGACTGAGAAACCCCCATCACACGCACAAACAGACTACAGAACAGCTTTTCCCCCAGAGCTGTGGACAGACTGCAGCGACTATAGACCCCCACCCCCACACACAGAATTGCCACCCCCCCACCCCCTGCCTCACACACCCAAGGTGGCGGTGCCATAATGGACTCTGTGCAATAACTGTTTTAAAAATGTAGATATGAATCTGTGTGTGTAGGTGACCGTGAGAATGATGAGCGAGTGTGTGTTGGTGCATGTGTAACACTTATAGGCTGCTGAGTGGATTGCTCCAACAAAATTTCATTGTATAACATACAATGACATTAAGGGATCTATTCATCTATCTACCAAACTACCTTTAAAAAATATGACTTATATTATATTGTCCCCAAAAACACACAGCTCTAGACACAAAGATAAAAGGTGTCATATCTCAACAGTATTCTCATCAGTTCAGCATCAATGTTATCCATAAAAATGCATACAAACAATCCTACAATCCTAAGCAGCCACCATTGGATCAAATTCTACAAATATTAATATCAGTGTTGTGTAATCTTTGTCTGCAGCTGTGCAGGAACACCACGTTTAAACTGAATGAACAGACAGTCAACAAAAAAAGTTGTGCAGCCTTTGAACTGTTTGTTACAGCCCTTAAAAGTAGGACAACATCTGTGTTAAAGACAAAATAACGCCATGGACGAGTGAGTTGTAAAAACAAAGCCAAGCGACCGAGTCAAACACTTGTCAAACGTCTATGATTTATTCAATCTTCTACCTCTGCTTCTTTTTTTCCCCCCAGCCATTGATCTGAAGAATGGCAGCGGCTCCTTGCACAAAGGCCCTTACAGCGGGAAGGCGGATGTGACCTTCACCGTGTCGGATGAAGACTTCATGGAGGTGGTGCAGGGGAAACTGAACCCTCAGAAGGTAACAAACAAGTAGTCAAATCTATTTATCAAAGGGGTTATTTACATGCTGCGCTCCTCTGAGTGGCCTTGTGTGTAAAACCCAGATTTATAGAGTAACAGTGAGCTCACACAGGAAGCATTTTAGATAAAGTTTAAAACAGATGCTTTCATTTTTCTTTTTTAGTAGCCTCATATTTAACATCTTGTTTCCGACGTTAAAATCTCATCTTGTACATTTTAATTAAAGGCAAAGTGCCTTTGAAGAGCCCTTCAGTCTGTAATGACTTCTCTCTTGATCTCATCACGTCAGAAAAGAGCGAAATAAAATGATCTATCAAGCCGGGTTGAGAGAGCACTCAGCGCGGGTAATCAATCGACACTACTTGTTATGTCTGTAGCATCTCATCTGTCAGAGGGAGTGGCCATCACTGCACAGAATTTATGTTCTTCCCAGAGCGCTTGATATTGATCTGAGGCCAGTGTGTGTGTGAGTGTGTGCGCGCTCTGTACAAAGAGCGTCAACAGGCTGCTGTGCTGAAGGTCCCTCAGGCTCGGTCTTTCTCCATCCTCTCTGACGATGAAAGGAGCAGCTGGAGAAAGATAAGTTGCAGTTAAAAAGGATGCTGCTCACTGTCACCCAGGGTCATCATAACCGCCGTCCCCTGATTGATTTTAGCCGAGGAAAGCGCCGCACGTCATCAGCGGTTGAGCTCACCCGATAAAGAGACTTTTGTGCTGCACCTCTCATCTCTGAACCTAATGAATATGAATATTATGTTATTGTTCTGCTGCCATAGCATCAACGGTCGCACGTTCCCTTTTGTCCCTGGTTGCTGCTTTTGCATTTGAGGTTGTTGCGTTCCCTGCAGGCGCCTTGGCCCCATTTTACTCCCTGTGTACTCGAAGAACAACTAACAGCCAGAAATCAGTAGACTTTGTGGTTTTCTCAAAGATGTATTTTTCTTTTTCTTTTTTTAGGCGTTTTTCTCTGGCAAGCTGAAGGTTAAAGGGAACATCCTGCTGAGTCAGAAGCTGGAGGTCATCCTGAAGGACTACGCCAAGCTGTGAGCTCCTCAGCCAACCACTCAGACGACTCTTTCACCAATTGACCAGCCGACCAGCTCTCTCCGTCTGTCTACTTTACTTCTCCTGATTCATGAGTGTGTACAAACGCCTAAACAAATCAGCCAGTAAGATTAGGACTACTTCAGAGTGAATTCTCTCATATAAATGACCTCTAACTGAAGTATTAAAATGTACAAAGACTACCTGATCAAACATGAGGTCATCTTTATTTTATCACTTTGGCTACGTTGACATCACAGGGCTCAATTCTGATTTTTCCCAAGATCGATCTTTCTGCCTAGACTGCTTACATTCATGTTTGAGGTGACCCGTATCTGACATCAGTGTGAACGGACGCTGCCCTGAAACGCCTCACATGCAGTCAATAACATCACACACCTCTTACTAACGTACACCGAGCGAGCGAGTGAACTCTGGCGGATGGAGCGTGAAAAAATGTTCAGATTCACAACGAGCGACAAACAAGTTCAGGGAGCCGATGGAGTTCTGAGCGAGCCAAAGCAACGACGGAGGTGTGCAAAGCTTTGCCAAAATAGAGCTAGGACGAGTGTTTTCTCAAACAGGCATCATGTAACTAGCCTGTTGACTGACACACAGAGCATCTTTATTAAAGCATCTTCATTGGGAAACACTGAAACAACAACAACAAAAAACATCACACTTGTGACCCAGGCATTTAGGAAATAAAATAAATGGTTAAAGCTTCACCTCCCAAATGATTTGCTGCCGTCATCGGATGATAATTCATCATATGTTGAGGATGCGGGTGAGAGGAAGGAGTCAAGAGGAGGACAGAGGAATCAGGGTGGTGGGGCTGCAGTGTGGAGGGTTTCACAGAGGAGCAGTTCCTCCAAAACTTTAGGATCATCAATATTCTTCTGTAGTTTTGACACTCTGACACTATATGGTGAGTGATCTGCGCCTGCAGTTAAATATGACGTGGAAAATCCATGGATGTATGGGTAAAACACTCACACAGCGGTCGCATGACCACTGATCAGATATGTATCCCAGTTAGGAACAGGTATACAAGTGGCTGACATCTTACTGGAAAAAAATCAAATCTGTGTGTCTACACTAATCTGTCATGAGAGAAAAAAAAATCAGATTTGAGCCACATTATCTTGTAATGTGAACGTAGCCTTTGACAACACGGAGGAGGAAACAGGATTTAAAAAATGTTTTAATAATAATTCATTGTCTTTTCAGCCGGTTAGAGCTTACTTGGTTGGTTCTGCCTGGTCCGTCCCTGCTAAATGTGCACTTAACCCACCTGCCTTTAAAAAACAGGAAATAATTAACAGTTTTCAGATTCAAGAAACAAGTATCTACTACAGTGAGCCACATGTCATCCTAGTACTGGGTGAATGTACTGGATGGCATGAGAACAATTACAATTCAAAGTCATACTCCAGTCTGTTAAATCAGAAGCAGTTTTTTGTACCTGATACTGAAATCTCAAAATACTGTTATGAAATGTATAATAATGTTATAATAATGTAGAGTTTGCTAGCTATGAAAAATAATGATTTACACTTAATTTGTAATGCTAATTGTGTGACTGTAAAGAAATTCAGTGTTTGCTCTTCTATGAAAATAAAGTAATTCAGACTAAAAGCTTGATCGACTGATGAATTTAGAGAATCACAGCTTGTTTTTGCTGCCTCAAGTGGCTGAAAATTTTAATCTACACAAGTCATTAAATTAACATAAATTTTCCAGAAAAGGAGTTGTTTGCACACCTGACTATGGAGCAATAGTTTTATGAATAGCTTCCTGTTTGGTTTGTTTTTGTGCTTACTAGCTGCAGACAATGCTGTGTGTTCCCGTTTGTCCCGCTGATTGACAGTTAATGTGCAAAGAAATGTGCCAATAAAGGCAGTGAAGAAGTCAGTTAGCAAGTAGCTGTAGATGACACAGGATTTAAAAACCCAGTTTGCTCCCAGTGGCTGTTCCATTGGTGTGTGAGTGTGTTAAAAAAATTGAGTAGTAGGTGAAACCGGGTATGGTAGCCTCTTACACTCGTGTGAATGTGACTCGAAGTGTAAAGAGTGCTTTGAGTGGTTGGAAGTGCAATAATATCAGTGCAATTATAAGGAACTTTAATGGGTTTTTTTGCTCTTTAGTTAATGGAAAGTTGAGACTAGAAACAAATTAAATATGCTGCTTCAGTACTTGCCACTGTGGACAATATTTGTTGCAGTCAAAGTTAGAGTTGACCTGTATCTATTAAACAAGTGGCTCGATGGACACCTCCATTTTCAAAATTACAGCAAACCATCTTCTCTTGTTACATATTTTTTTTTATTACATTGATACATTTTCTGTATATTTTACATTGATTTACACGACATCTTTATTATAAAATTAGAATTATCTGATTAAATTCACATTTGCAAGATTGAGGAGGGAGGAAAAAAAAAGAAATGAGTCAGAGCTGAATGTGATATTTGATTTAGCTGAGCGAGTTTGTTTCATGTGCTCGTGCACCCTGACACAAACTGATCTCTTCATGTTGCGAGTATTTGAGGGGGGGGGGGGAGAAAGCACTTGCTTTGAATAAAATATATTTTATTCTCCAGTTTCTGTAGGAGTACATATAGTTTGGCTTTGATAAAAAGTATTTTATTCTCCAGTTGCTGCAGAAATACACATGATTTTCCAACCACTTTGATTTGTGGGGAAAAAAAAAAATAGCAATGTGGTTGTTGGAGCCCACGTCAGGAAATAATGAGAAGAAAAGAAAGAAAACGGTGAGCCCACAGTAAGAGGCAAACAAAGCAGGAAACAACAATACATCTACCTTTTGATCACTGTCTATAATCCTAAATATGAACATGTTTCATAAATATACTTGTATTTGTACAGAATGATATTCTTCATAAAGTGGCCTTTGTCATATCTAAGACTATGATTACGCAGTCATCATGAGAAGCCTAGTGTATGGATCTATGTATATACAGAACTGCAATAAATCTGCTTCATCTAAAAGGTTTTTTCCTCAGTTTGTCCTCCCTGAAATCAAAGCTCATGTACATTTTGTTTCCCTACAGCAGCACAACAAGGTTCTGTGGGTAGATAGCTTCATGGGTTATATTCCTTCAGACTAAACAGCTGCAGGACAGTTTGCATCAACCTCTTCCTTAATTATGTGGAAGATGATATTACACTCCAACCTAGACTACATTTTCCAAGCATCAACTGAAGGCAATGTGCTGCATTTGGATGAGATATAAAGCAAGTAAATGATTAAAAATAAAATTAATTCCAGTAAAAAAAAAAAACATCAGCAAGAAAAAGCAAGACTGCTAATAAAAAGAAGATTACCACAAGGCAAACAATATTCTGTCCAAGGCAGTTCTCAATCATGGTCCGTATGGAAGTTTGGAGTCGATGAAAGGGAAGTGCATTGTTACTGGAATAAAACATTTCCACAACAAAATCAATTAAAACTTGTTTCACTGCCCCGCCCCCTTTCCATTGTCAACAGCAAAGTTTCCTGCTACATCTTCTTAAGCTTAATATTTCAAGAGAAACTAAACCAGAAAAGGTATTAATCACGGTGTCCCATATCAATGAGGGCCTTGTTAAATTAAAGCTACTTTGTGCAACTCAGTATCAATAGTAATCAATATCCAGTACCGCAGTACTGTGCCAGCATGGTACGAGTAGTTTTCAGAGATTAAGGACACTTAATAATAATAATTATAGTAATAATAATACCACTGGTTTAATCTAGGCCGGGATTAACAACATCGTATTACCTTATTACCAAAGGCTCGGGCTGCTTTAGCCTCCTATAGTTATATGCATCACACTACATATAATTTAGCTTCATGTTTATGTGCAAATAGAGTGAGACAAGTGGTGCATTCAGGTAGTCCATGGAAAACAAGAAAACACTGGGTAGTGGCACACACGTAAACTCAAGTCAAAAGTTTTCATTGAAGGAATATGTCTGCATTTTGGGAGGGAGTTGATGCTAGATGAGAAGTTCACACCATTCTCGTGTGTGCCCAGTAAATATGAAGCAAGCAGCTGGTTAGCTTAGCTTAGCTTAGATTGGAAACATGAGAGCAATGGTACTAAAATTTTCCTCTAGACCCAGCACCTCTAAAACTTAGTAAATCTGTTTAATCCACACAAATATGACTCAGTCTCTGAGCTAAAATGGCTATCTTAGCTTAAAGACCGCCCCCAGTCTGCGTGCTAACCACCTGCTGGCTGTAGCCTTACATTTAGGGGAGAGACATGAGAATGCTGTCAATCGTCTCATCTACTGTTTCCCAAAATGTCAAACTATTGTTTCAAATTTAAGAAATATGACACATTGATTATCTCCACCTTTAAAAAATCTGTTTACTGTGTTCATTTCAAGTCAGGTGGGAAAAAGAGGCGTCAGTCAACTAGCAAAAATCAAAATGTGAAATGATAATAGCGACAGAAAATTGACATCCTGTAATTCCTAAAGTGTGGTTCATTCGTGACAAACACCTGATCGACTGATTTTCCTAACACCTTGGCTGGTTTCACGCCAAATTTCAATGTCCTAGGGGAAAAACTGTGGCCGCCAAAGGGTGGAGACACTGTTGTGGAGAGCGAGCTGTAGACTGAATCACCATGATGTCATGCTAAAACAAAACAGCTGACAATTGATTTCTATTGCGGAGCTATGTGAAATCGGCAAACGTGTTCATTTCTGTCGTCAATTTCAGAGATATTGTATCAAGATATATCTTTTAACACTGTGGTTCGACCTCTCTTATGTTTTTCTGTGCTTATTTTATGCACTTTGTAGCTTTAGTAGTGTCTCTGATAAACCAAACAAACCTAAACAAAAAAAAAAAAAAAAATCCCACCTTAAAAAATAAATATCTGTGTACTGCTGTATTTGGAATATTTTCTTTGCTTTACCTCACACCATGAACCTATCAAGGCAGCAGACCAGCAACTCCTATGTTCGCTGAATTTAAATCACCATTTTGGTCAAAGGAGCCTGGTGGCTCTGAGATAACGGCCTCAGTTCCTCGTCTTAAAGAGCCGTCTGACAACAAGGTAAAGCCAGGAAAATATTTTAAATATAATGTCCACTCATACTGATACTGATTTTTTTTTAGGTGGCTAAAAAGGAACCAACTGAGGCAGCGTTTGCTCAGCGCCGTTTGATTTTATGTACATGATGTGGGGGTTTTCCACCCAGAAGTTACTGTAAACAAACACTGTGATTCAGTCTACAGAGCTTCTGGCCGCAGCTAAAAATATACATGGAGCACCAGAATGCGCCGTGAATCCTTGAGACTGGATATAATGTGCTTTGTACGATGTCCACTGGCCTTACTGCATTGTGCTGAGCGGGTTCAACGTGCCGTGCAGTCTTGTGTTGACGTTCGAACCCCTAAAGGGATCGCTTACTGTCCCTCTATGATATATCGCAGACACAGTCTACTGTACTTTAACACCTGAACACTCGAGCAGTGATTCCAGCTTCCACTATCATGACTGCTTCACTAATATAAACTAATAGATATGGTGATACTGTATACGAAGAACAACGCTGCAGCTCTAGACTCTTCACAGCTCCTTCTACAGCTTCACTTTCTGTGCAAAAAAAGGCTCTTCACGTCAGTCCTCGCTGAGATGGCAGTTTGTTTAAGAGAATATGAAGCTGGGTTTCTGTCTCTCACTCCGTGACCTCGGTTGTTACCCTGTGCCCACTTCCTCTACAGGTCATAACACTGGTAGAGGCTTCTGTGGTTGGTCAGCTCGGGTTCATGTCCCGCGCAAAAAGCAGCAGATGTGATCCTTTCACTCTTGGGCCACTGGATCAGACGACTCGCTGGATCTCACTCTGTGAAAGTCTGTAAATCCTATGATTATTCAACCTTTTGTCGTGAAAGTCATTCTTCATTTACACTGGTTGATAACACTTGGCGTCATTGTTCTATCACGGCATCGTTCCTCCGAAGTGAACCCACGACGGTCACTGTTCCTGTCATGTGTTCCCACAGCAGTAGTGCTGGCAACTTCACATTTTTCAGTTAAACTGCTTCAACACCTTATTTTTATTTTCCGTATTTGTCTATATGATGAACTTGACATCGTTCTTGAGGTTGCCGTGGTTGTTGTTGTTGTTGACCACACTGAAGCGGTTGGGGAGGATCCTCATCTTCATGGTTCCGTCGGCGCCACAGGAGAAGATGTGATTGGCCGGTCCCACCTCGATCTGCATGACACCCGTCCCGAGGTTCCTGAACAGCGACTGGCGAGCATGTTCGTTTGGGAAGGTGTAGAGCGGACACTGTGTGGCCAGGCTCCAGATCTGGGGAGTCCAGGAGAGGAGGGAACAGTTAGCACAGTGCAGCATATCAAAGAGTACGTCTGCTGATATTCTACATTTATGACAACAACTGATCCTACTAACAAGTAACTGACAAGTACTGTCTGCATAGCCAAATCTGAGAGCCTTTTTACATCAGGTATTAACATGTATTTTGGGTGATCAGATCACAAGTGGACAGATTTAAGGCCCCGATCACACAGAAAGCCTTTTTGCGTTACGATGCACCTTGTGTTTCTGCACTCTCAGTGCCTGGCGTTTTTGCCAGAGCACTCTGAACTCCTCCAGTTGAAAACTCAGAGTGGAAAAGCCCTGCACATCTTCTCCACTTTTTTACCAATGTCCAATCAGATGATTTGAGAGGCAGGCTTTCTGTGGTGGTCAAGACAACAAGTTTACAGCAGGTAAACAATGGAGGAGAAACTGGTGGTGCTCATTCGTTCACAGGACCAATGTACTCATTGTTGTTCACCTGGGCCCAACAATAGAAAGCAGGCTGTCAAACTGCCCCTAAGTCATCCTATATATGCCTTAAAAGGCCATCATTGAGGCGAAGCTCCTGGACCAGCTGATGGTTCTCCTAGTGAGCTACGCTCTCTTTTAGGGTCTCATGTACCCACACAGATCTGTTTCCCTGTGTCCAACAAACTATTCACTGAAAGCCTCTCCTCTTCAACCAAAGCTACAGCAAGTACCCTCTGCCTCAACATTTTAGCAACTAGCTACTGTGAAATAAGTAAAATAAATAAATAAATAAACAGTAGATTATTACACAGGGTGGTTAGGGTATGGAGGTAATGGTGTGGTTGACTGGCAACAATCAAAAGGCACAGCAAGTGTCGGGGCTTAAGTCTGTCTGGTCCCACCTGGTAGTAGAATGCGTCTCCACATGTGTTTCAGGTGATCACTTGTGATCAGATGTCACTTCCTCGCTCTACATGCAAATAACCACGTACATAATTTACATTTGCAAAGACCAAATTTTATCATTAGACAAGCCAGCGCACCCGCTGTCCCTCCACTTCCCTGCTGCTTGGAGATTACTGCTGTGGGAGTGCGAGTTCTGTGCCTGGTGGGGAGAGTTGGTCACCCACAACACACACACAGTGACAAGCCTAAATGTTAGCATCACACAGCTAACATTAACAGGTTTAAAACAGAGTGTGTTGGTGTGAATTTGTTGGGTTCATCGAAGAGCTGCTGCTGTGTTAGCTCGTGCTGACAGGGCAGACGTTGAACTGTACATCCAATGGGAGGAGAGCAACCAAGGAGACGGTCCCTCAGCTCTGCTTCTAACCTCTGTAACAGCCACGACAGAAAGTTTGCTTACCCAGCAGGGAGTCTTAAAAGCAAGGACGTCAGCTGAGTAGGCTGACATCAGCTTCAGTGTGGGCTAGGACACACGAGTATACACACTGCTGAAAGAATGTGTCCATATGCAGTCCAGACAACCTCAGAATATAGTCTGAGTGATCGGATCTCAAGACGCATTGAAGACTCCACTTAGCGCTGCCCACTTGTGATCTGATCACCCAGGACGCATGTTAATACCAGGTGTTAACAGGGCCTGATGTATTTAATTCCTCAATGATTACAATGAATTATAACATTGTCACTGAAAATTCTTGATTCTGATTGGCTGGAAGATGTGGACTAATGTTTAGTTAGTGGACAGTATAACCAGGTACCTATAAAGCAGGTGCATTTCTAAATTAATGCTTAATGAACATTAGTTAGGACAGCAACAGTGAGCCTCAGCCAAAGAGCTTTGCACTGGGGTGATTTTTCTAACCAACAAAATAAGAAAGATAGGAGAAGGACAGAGAGAAAGGGAGGACATCAGGAATTCATGTTAGCTTCGGTGAAGTTTGTAGCCTGCAGGGTCTGAGGGACAGCTGCAATGAAAAGGAGAGGACTGGAGAGAGAAATGTCAACAAAACTGAACAGAAAGAGTGAAGATGAGAAGAAGGCATGGGTAAGAGTGAGCGAGGGAAAGAGAGATAGACAGCTCTCACAGTCAGTGACAGAGCGAGGAGGGGGAGAGAGTAAGCAGAGCTACGTAACGTTGTCTCTGCTGGAAAGACAGTTTGAATAATACATCAGGATGAAGTAATTTTCTCTATTCTTGAAGGTTGAGTATGTTCACGACTTGTGTGAAGGCAATCAGAAAAATTTCTCTCCAATTTGTTTAGTTTTATCGGCCTCGTGAACCTTTTACTTTTTAGCTAGAAGAATCCTGAGGCTCAGGAAGTAGCTACATGATGTTTAAAAACAGAAATTTAGATTAAGCTCGTCCAGGAGATTTGCCTGGATGATGGTTGGTTCAAGGCTTGTTTTTGGATGAGTCGGGGACAGTCTGACAATCTGCTGTAAATCAATCATCCAGCCTAATTGACCTTCTGCTACGCTCCGCCCCTTTGAGATGGTCTGACAAGCTGTCAGAGTAAACATGGAGCCCACAGTGTAACTAACTGCACTCCCTGAAGAAATATTATCATATTGTTGGAAAACTGAAAGAGTGATTCCAGAGAGAAGCAGACAGAGGGGTCTACAGTCTGTGTTTGAAGGATATATCCAGGATGTCAAACTGACTCAGCAGCAACAACAGGTAAAAAAAGACAAAGATAGTTAGAAGCTCAAGCTGAACTATAGGCTACAGATCACAGTGTAAAAGTGAACCACCACATCACTGCTGATCGCCACACAAGACAATGAATATAAAGGGAAACTTTGCTGATACTGAACCAGCTGTGTGGCATCGCAGTGTGAACGGTGTTTGCCTTTGCCACTGTGCCACTGCCAGCAGTCAGGCTGTCGGGGAGCCGTTCAACTGCGCATAATGCGATGACGCACAGCTGGTTCAATATCAGCAAAGTTTCCCTGCTTCCCTTCACTGGTTCCTGTACAGCAGGGTCGGTCTTTGTTTCACTGTTATAATCATTAAAAAGCAAAAGCAGCATGTGTATACATTCAGTATCTATATCTTCAGTAGCTAGCTAGCTAACCCTACACTTTTCAGGGTTTGATTTTGGTTTTGGAACAGGGAAGAAGCGTTTATCTTTTTCCAACCTCTCCAGGTAATGAGTATCATTAATATACGACGTGCCCCAGGCACAACATTTAGCTCCAAATCCACAAAACCAGCCTGAAAATGAAGGAAATCTGAAATTACAGCGTTAGAGTCAATGGAGCACAGCTGTGTTGTTGTCGGACCCTGGTTTGAGCCGGCCTGATGCTACATTACGATTGGCCAATCTGCTCCAGGGGCGGGACTTAGCAAAGGGCCAATTACAGCAACTACCTTTCAGCCCAAGGTTTTCAGGGTGCTCATGCACAAAACATATACTCTTCGAGTGGAAAAGCGTGAGGTGCTTTGCAATTCAAAAGCAGCGAGAAAAACGCTTCACTGTCAATTCCAAAAAGCCGCCCCAGGCTGCTACCATATGCTAAGTCTGACTGAGGCCTACACATATATAAATTCTATACATATACATTTTACTGGTTTGGATCCATGGTTCTTAACACATAAACTATTTACTGCGGTTTAGCCTTTGAAAAAAGAAACTATAAATTTGTGATATGTTTTTAAAGATTTACATCTTCAGTAAGAAACAGAGAGCCATGATTAGCTCTGAGCAACTTGTATTGTTTGATTGGTATTCCCAGTCTGGGAGTGTTATTATTTGATAAGGTATTTCATAGACTGATGTCGGTACATATTAGTTAATCTTCCACTTCCATGGACTCTCATCAAACACTTTAAAAGCTTATGAATTTTCAGCTCGTCCATGTTAAATTTTCAATCAGCCATTATACAATTAATGGCTTCAGATGAGTGACACCACACACAGCTTTTGGACGTTTTTGTGAGCAATCACCCAGAATGAAAGTCATTTGAATTTCAAGCAGATGTGCACTGCACCATTTCTTGTACATCTGCGTGACGCAGTGGCTTCATCCTTGGAGTGACAGCTGTGTGATCCTCGCCAACATATTTAAGTCAAAAAGATGAAAGACCTGCTGTCTCCGGAAATATATTATGTAAGACGGTCACATCTCCTGCCTGCTCAGTTAAAAACACTTTCCCTCTCCTTTTCCTGTGTCACCCTGCTTTCACCTTTCACTTTAGTCTCCATCAGTCACACTGTTGTCTTGAGCAGGTGGTTAATCATAAGTGTGACATTGGTTTGGATTGACTTTGATGGGGCTCACTGTCTCAACGGATAAATGCAACCGTCATGTGATTGTTGATGTGGAGGGAGAAACATTCCCACCTGGGGACCAAACGCTCTGCAGGACAGTTCTGTCAGGCACAGGTTAACTTGTGCTGAGGGAATAATCAAAACTGTTTTCCTAAATCCAAGTTTTTAGAATTACTGTTTCCGGAAACTCATAAAATTGAGGAGAAAAAGGTCATTTCCAGGAGATTCTCAAACAACTGTCTGGTTACCACTTGCAGCTGACCTTGAAAGCAATCAACAAATGCTAATAAATATTCATATATTCAAAAAATAATATATCAGACTCCCTGACCCCCCACCTTCCTGGAATATACCTCCCAAAATGTCATATTTATTCAACAGAAATGCAGTTAATTTTACATTAATTAACCAGTGAAACTACCTTAATGTTGCCCTCAGCTGATCCGCTGATAAAGCAGTCCTCGGTCGGATCGACAGCCAGTGCTTTGACCGGCGAGTCGTGGGCCTGGAAGCTCTGACGCTGGTGCCTGTGGGCGAGCTCGAGGACGCTGATCCAGCCCTTCCTCCCACCTGTGACAAGCAGCTGCTGCCTGGGAGCCATTGCGAGCACGGTGGCTCCAGAGTCGTGGCAGCAGAAAGCTGAGGGGAGGGAGCAAAGGAGAAGAATGAGGTATCAAGGAGAGGAAGACGGATTAGTTAGAGGGAATGGGACAGAACTGTGAGCAGCATTTAAAGTGGAAATAAAACTGGTGGAAAGAGGGAGGAGGAAATATGTAGGGTAAAAATGTATACCACTTAGGGCTTCAATCTACAATCATTTTTTTGATTAATTAAATGATATCTCCAATAATTGATTTGATCATGCCTGTCTGGCGCCACCATCTCTTATATCCTTTCCCTAATTTACTGTCTGCTCTATACTACAGATAAACTCTAATAAAGGGAAAAATGCCCCAAAAATATGTCTCCAAAAAGTTGTTTTCTTTCTGTCTTCTGATATTTGATGTATAATTTATTTGAAATTTTGTACATAAACACTGCTTGGCATTAATAATCAATTAATCTGCCACTTATTTTCTCCATTTATTGATTAACTGCTTTTAATAAAATGTCAGAAAATAGCGAAAAAGTGCCTGTCAGACTTTTCCAAAGTCCAAGCAGACTTTTTGCTGCCTCGTGACCAAACAACTAACCATCTTAACTGAAGCGGACTGCTTAGTGGAAACGAGGCTTTAGAGGAGCACAGAGGACTGATAGGGAGCTTCATGACATGATGTAACGACAGTCGCCTGAAGCTCAATATCAGCAAAACCAGTGAGCTTGTGGTGGATTACCAGAGGGACAGAACACAAAGTTACAGCCATTTAAGCACACATTGTTTCAAATATGGATGTTGTTGCATAGAAGCTACAAATTTCAAAACTTGAGTGCTTCACACATATCTTCAACCCTGCAGCACAGATGATCTATATAATTAGCACAGTTTCAAAGTGGACACCAAGATTAGTGTCTGACCAGCTGTCTGTGTTGGTTAGAAAAGTGTTTTTGCAGAACATTATGATGCCACAGTGGAGTTGAGCCTCGCCCTTTTGGATATAAAATGTCATCACTTCATGCTTTTCTCCTATTAGACATTTGTGTGATATTTTGTCATATGAAGCATGTGACTGCTGATGATGGCCAAATCGTGTTTTGTGTGGTCACACAAATTCTAATCAGTTCATCCTCGAGTCCAACTGGACGTTTCTGCCAAATCTGAATACATTCCCTCCAGGCGTTCCTGAGATATCACGTTCACGAGAATGGGACAGATGGACAACCCCAAAAACATTATGCCTCCAGTCACGGCTGTCTCCACCGCGGAGTCATAAAAACAAATGCTTTTCTTATGCTGCGTCTTACCATGTACCAAGCTGTTCGCAGGAGTCACCAGAGTGTCCCACAGACACACGTTCCTGTGGAGTCAAAAAGTGACCAAATTAGTTTCCAGTCTTGCATTTTTATCAAAGGCAATGTCATTATCCCAGTTGGCCACAGTACAATGGAGTCGAGCAGAAAAGATTCAGCTTTTAATTAGAAGCTCATAAAACAGAATTCAAATGGGAGAACAATTTTTGTCACGACTGGAGACGAAATTCTCCTCGCAACTCTCCTCGCAACTCTTCTCACAACTCTCCTACCTGTTGTCTGTTGAAAGACCTGCAGTGGCAATGAGGGAGGAGGAGCCCACAAAGACAAAGTCGTGAGCTGTCTTGTTGTGGCACTGCAACGTCTGGCGGAGAGAAACAAAGGAGACGGTTAGTAACAGTGACAGTAATAGAGAAGCGGGAGAGGAGTAAACAAAAATGAGAATGACAGGGAGAAAGCGCGAGGACACTGAGAACGTCTAGACAGACAAAACTAAAAACAAACATGTCGGGGAAAGAAAAGGCGGCACATTGATCGTCTCGGTGAGTTTCTCACCAGGTATGGTTTGGGTGCATTCCCACTTGTGTTGGTCTGCCAGAGACTCAAACCTCCGTCAGCATCGACGATACCGAACTGCACAAAAAATTCAGAGGGCAGATATTAGACTTTGCTGATATGAAGTTAAAATTAGTATTTGCTTTACATCAGACAGACAAAAACATATTGTTGGGTGCTCCTCCCGTTTTTGCGCTCCCATTGAGAACCTTCTCTCCCGTCTGGTGATTTGGATTGTTCTCAAATTATCCTCCAAAACACGTCAACAGCCTCATAAGTTCAAGCACCACTTACATAACTAACATCAAGCGCTCTGCTAGTCCTCTCTTTCCAATTTATTTTTTTAATGTTTTTTTTAAAGCATATTTCACTCTTTTGGCCAGAACAGGCAGATAAGATGGTACTGGCACAGGAGAGGCACCATCTGAGAGAGTTATTAGCTTGAGGCAAGTGCCTGAGTTCAGAGCAGTTGAATCACTCAGCTGAAGAACAAAATGTGCTGAAGCCAAACTCCCCACTGTGGTTCGTGCCTGCATGGCAAAGTGTGAAAATGTTGCTGAATCTGACAGCCTCACATCACAATGCAGTTATGTTCCAAAGCTAAGAATAGTTTGACATCTTGATGGAGGTAGTTAAGTGTTCGATATACTCGATATAAGCGTGCATGTTTGACTTTGTCACCTTGTTTCCCTGGTGATTGAATCGTATTCTGGTGACTCTGGAGTTGCCTGGACTTCTGAAGCAGATGATCTGCTGGGAGTGACCCCACTCAAACATCCTGACGCTACCATCCTGAGCTCCCGTCAGGTCTGGAAAACAGGAAAAAAACAAGATAAAATGTGCCATCAGCTCATTTCCCAGGGCATCTCGACGAGCATTCTTGTCCCAACATGAGGTTTTGGCTTTTCTTTGTTACTAAAATCATCTATTTTATTATTGATGAAGCAAATGGTTTATTACACACACACACACACACACACACACACACACACACTTCAACAGCAATTCTTGCGGCCTGCTGGGAATTATTCCACTGAAACACTTCACAACTGAATCCCCACTTTGCAGTTTGACTGGAAAATACAAAGTTGTAACAAGTAGGACTCGCTCAGCCCTTTCTAAATCAACAGCAGCACTGGGACCAGTAGAGAAAAAAAACGTTGACACTTGTTAAATATCTACATGTGAGAAACTTTTTGGTGATGTAATCGTCCCCTGAAGGCTCTTTTTTAACACGAGAAAAATGATGTCTGGAGATACTCTTCTAATCTACTGACAGACATATCGGGAGTTGTACTTACAGTAAGGCAGTGTGGGATGGGAGGTCATCCTTCTCACATTGTTGATATTTCTCTTGATCATCTGGGAGAAGAGAGGTGGAGATGATGAGGAGGCGAAGTTTAGTAGACCAACATTTGTTAAAAACAATGCAGAACATCATTACGGTAAATCTAACTGTGTATGTGTGTGTGTGTGTGTGTGTGTGTGTGTGTGTCCTTTGCACATCTTGGGAACCATTCATCCAATCTACCTCACATTTAGCGAGTGTATTGCTGCTCACTCGAGGCGTGCACTGTCAAATTTTGTGCAGTTTGGAAACACGACACATTCATTATTAATGAACTTTGAATGAACATGTGAACAGCACTCTGTTCAGGGTTGGGGGCTTCAGGGCGCTGTGGAGTGGGGCATGTCAGCAGCTGGCCGGCTGCAGCTTACTGACTGCAGTACAGATGCTGGATATACTGATTTTACAACTGAGCTCTTCTTCACTTTCCTGGAGTCACTGGCTAGGCAGACTGAGTCGAGCATGTCGTCCACAGCGGGCCAGCCACAGCTCACTGACTGCAGTTTACTTTTACTGCTGGATGTTAGATATACTAAAGTTACAGCTTAACTCTTCTTCACTTCTCTGGAATCAAAGATAGCCTGCAGGAACAGCACCACTCTGCCATTACTAACTTCTAACACTACTAATGTTACCACCAGGAAATACCCGCTAATAAAATCCATGCTCTATTTTATCACTACAGTGGTTATGTCAAAGCAACTGATAAATAATTTGGAAATTAATACCCTTGCTGTATTTCACCAGCGTTTTGGACTGTGAGGAGCTGGGACTTGGGTGTGTTCTTGAAGGATTTATTTAGGGATTGATTTTGGGGTCCCAGGCAAAAGCATCTTTCTTTACTCTCTTTCTCTTACTTTCTCTAACTGGGAGTGCTGGCCATTAGCAGTGGCAGAAGAAATACCTCAGAACTTTTTTTCTGAAGTGAAACTATTAACTAAAAAGGTACAAATACCTCACAGTAAAAGCATTCAAATTTTTCCTCCAAATAAAGAGTGAAAGAGAGGTATTATCAGCATGTACTTAAATTAAGTGGAACTTTTACTTCTAAAATAATGCTGGATACTTAAATGAATAATAATGCATCAAATATACATGTTTTATTTTGTGAGTAAAATCTGAATCTGCAATGAAACCAGTCACATTTCTGTGAGGTAAATGTGGCTGTACAATGTTTCCCTCTATAGTAAGTTGTATATTGTAGAGTTGCACATCTTTTTTAAGTGCTCTGGGAGGCCTTTGCGTATTATTTGGGGGAACAAGGAGTTAAAATAGTAACATAAGCCAATATGTTTCACATGCAAACACTAAAATAAATCAGTATCTGTTGGGGGCCCTGGGCAGTTGCCTACCTTGCCTAATGGTAAAGTTGTTCCTAGTGTTTTCCCTCTTGATTCAAAGTGTATATCACCAAAGTTTCTGACTGTGAGTAGCTGTGGCTTAGGTGTGTGATGCAGTTATTTCATGGCAGATGTATTGCTAAGGACCCAAAGCAGTGTAGTGTTGAGTGTGAAGTTGTTTGTATGAGTGGTTCTCGAGAAAGGTGCAAGCGGCAACGTACCACAGATTAAGCAATCGGCACGTTCTGAACATGCATGTGTTAAATGGAAACTGCACTAGTTCTTTTACAATAGGGAGAAGTACACGGCTATGTTATGGTACAAAGTTAAATTATATTATACTATTCTCCAGCCTTTTTCACACATGGAATACATTCAACGCTGCTTCCTCTATCTGTTAAACTAATGGCTTTTTACTAATGGACCCCCATTAACTTTTATGTAAATGTTAAAAGTGCCACAACATTTATGTAACGAGGTGCACGTCTCAAAAAGCCTCATCTGTAGTTAAAATCCCTAAAGGTCAAGAAAATGCTAATCTTAATCATCATGCCAAAGCACATATTTAATGCTGTATTTAAGTTACAGCATAAATGGATGGTTGTTGTATCAGCATGTAGCATAAATTGTCTTAATATACTGCAGCTCAGTTACCATTTCCTGTCCTGTATTATGACTGGTGGCCGGGAGAGGCAGACATTAACAGTAACGTCTGCCAAGGACTTTATTTATTATTGTCTCCAAATGTATTCTGCTCCAACCTTGAGCACACTGCCTGACTGGTTGGTAAAATAATTACGATGCAGAGTGGCTCTTACTGTCCAGTCTGCATATCAAGAGCAACGAGCGAGCTGGTTAATATCAACAAAACATGACTCATAAGTGACTCGATTCAAAGACACTGCTACCACCAGAATAAGATCTATCTCCCCACTACTGACGCCAAGTTTCTCTGATCAGTACAACAGCTTTTACAGACTTTTCTCATTTTAAAAATGGCATAAAATGATGGAGGTTTGGTGGATCACAAGCTGTAGCAGTCAGCAACATCTTTGCTCCTTTGTAAATCAATGAGGGGAGCTAATGTTAGCAGCCATGACGCTTGTGGCAAACTGAGCCCAAAGATGAATTATTAATTAAAGTCATTTAAACTGCTTTGAGGATTTTGCTTTGAGTACCAAGAAGGGCAGATCCAGAGCAACAAACAGCATCAAATAATCCCAGAAAAACAGCGAAGAGTATACCAAACCCACGTGGCAATCATCACTGTAAATACGCTGGTTTTTGAAGTTTAGTTAAACTGCAAACTGTCTTAACTTGATACTACAGCTCACCATGATTAACCAAAACCAAATTAATGGGTGGATTCATTTCCAAACTTTCAGACAATTTCAGCCAGCTTCAGTTTATCACCTCCTGGTAATGCATTTCCAAAAGTCACTGTTTTAATACTCAGACATTTAGAGATGTTCCATCAACCTGAACAACAATCTTTTTAATGCAGGAAACATCCTAATTTAAAAATTATAAAAATATATGAGAACAATAAAAATCAAAACAGCAGTAGGGAATAAAACGGGGCATCCACTAAGTGGAAGTTCGGCAGTTCATCCCTTGAATCCTCAAGTCAGCATGTTGAAATGTCCTTGGGCAAGATATTGAACACTAAATTAACCTCAATGGCTGTGCTGTCACTGTGTGAGTGTGTGTGAATAACTGACACCTCTTTCTAACATACAACAGAGTGAACTGTGGCGAATGAAGCCCGAAAAAGTGGCCAGATATACTGCAAGCCACAACAACATACAGAGAGCCTACTGAGCCCTGAGCAACCCTAAGTAAAGGCTTGCTAAAGCTCTGAAAACAGGTTGGAGGTGCACGAAGCTTCACCAGTACAGAGCCAGGGTGAGCACTTGTTCAAACACGCGGCATGTTGCTTAGTGTTGGAGCAGGTTACGATATCTTCATTGGGAAGCACTGAATGAATCTGATGTTTGCTTGCTCGTTTGTTCACATTGTGTCCAATTATGAAGAGCTGCAACTGATGAGTAGGTGGCACATGTACGGTAGCCTCCGCCACCAGTGTATGCATGTGTGTGTAAATGGGTAAATGTGGCATGTAGTGTAAAAGCACTTTATGTGGTTGGAGGACAATGTTCATTGTGACAGATTAACTATCCCAAGCAAGTTTCAACACCTTGTAAAGGGGTATTTTCATACTGTACAAAGATTAAATGAAATAACGGCTTCCCCCCAAAAACAGGGCTGCAAGTGAGTTATTTTCTATCATGATTAATATGCTGATTATTTCTTCAATTCATCAAAACATTGTTTGATCTATAATATGTCATAACAAAATTTAAAAGTCAATAATTTTGTTTTAGTCCTGGGTGAGTTTAAAATGCTCAGAACAACAGTCCCAAATCAAAGACATTCAGTGTACTGTTATTTTAGACAAAAAAAGGGAGCAAACAATCACTGCTGGAATCAGGGAACATTTGGCCTTTCTGCTTGACTTTGATCTCCTTTGAACTCTTACCAAAATAACTGCTGATTCATTTTCTGTTGACTGACTAAATGCCTCTCATCACCTCTATCCTACTGAAACACGCCACTATGTTGTACAGACTGTATCAGAGCTAAACTGTAGGTGAGTGTGGGCCAGCATACTAAGGATGCAAAGTTGTACGGCCTTGTAAAATAGTCAGCTGTGTAAAGTCTAAGCAGTTAATGGCTAAAAACATGCAAAACAACTAGCACGGCTCGAAGACAGATATAAAAAAAACAACTCAATAAAGCAGGAGAGGACAGGTGGGGAAAACAAATGGCTCAGGTAAAATAATCACATACAACTTTAGGTTTAGATCTCACCACAGCTGCACCCCGGCCTGTCTGCACTCCTCCCAGCCACGGCATGTTGATGGGTGTACCGGGGCTACTGTGAGTGTACGGTGTGGTGCCGTGGAGGGCGGCAAAGTCATCGCGTGTGTGGACCACCAGGAAGTCATCACCAACACTACAGAGACAGAATAATGATCAGAAATTAGAAACAGTTTTTTTTTGACACTAGGTTTTCACATACAGGGAATCTGCCTCGGTGTTTGGTGCATAAGTGAGCGTGGATACTCAACCACGTTGTAAATATTCATGCTTATAAAGATAACGTTAGCTAGAAATGAAAATCTCAGTCATCTCTTCGGTTTTAGTTCAGAGATAGATTTGAAACAAGATGAGCAGGAAACACTTCAAGATTTAAGAATGCAATTTCAGATTATTAATCCTTAGAAGAGAAAAATAGCCAGCTGTAATTATCTTGTTTATAAGAAAACCATTTTTGTTAGCACTGTGTGCATTTATAGAGCAAAAATAAAACATAACAGGGATGCAGGACAATAGTAACATATACTGACAGAAAGTGACCCTGCTCTGAAATATGATAATATCTCACAAAGGAGCTGCCATACAGAAATACATGTAAATTATGCCACACATCCAAACATAGACACACACTGCAGATGCATACACACCACCTACACAGTCATTACTGAGCCAATCACATTGCCCCACTCCCACACGCCATTTAGCTGCTGGTATGAGGGTGAAAAGTGAGTTGGTGTTACTCTGGATGAACCCTCACAAGTACAGTATGCACACACACACACACACACACACACACACACACACACACACACACACACACACACACACACACAAAGATACACACACAGATTGCTCTCTTACCCTTTGGCTTCAACGTCATCGTCATCGATCCATGTCAAGATCTGTGTGGCCAAGATGGATGACACATCTAACTCCTGAATGTCATGGGTGGAGGCCATGACTAAACAATTACGATTTGCCTGGGAGACGGAGAGAGACAGGAAGTGGGGAAAGGCGTGTGACAGAAAGGGTGAGGGTGAGGAAAACAGGGTGAGGCTAGAAGTTAGAAGGTCCACAAGAGTGAGACAAAGACTTTTTCAAAGACTATTCTGCCTGAGGTCACAAAACCATCCAACTCTCTGCTTTTAATGATGACCTGCGGTGCACCTTCCTTTGATCACCAGCACCACTGCCTCCCTTTAAATAAACAGCTACAATGCACAGTGTGAACCTCTTCCGATATCAAACAAAGAAAACACAGGCTCATCAACATCAAAGGGGTGAGGATGTGGCGTAGGAGTTGTGCCACTGGCCAGAAGAACTTGATATTTGTTTTAAATTTAAAATGTGTGTGTCTGAATCTGTTGGTCAAAGTGAATTCAGGTTCATAAAATTTTAACTTGAATCCACCACAGTTTGAAACTTCATTTTCAGACTAAGTTTACTTTCATCTGGCTAGCGGCTCATCTATTTTACCATATGAGAAAGCACTGTTTCCATGCACTGCCGGGCTAAAACTACTTACATCAGTACTTACTGATTTTGTTTTGTCAGTTAGGGATACGCAGTGACGCATTATCACCTTATGAAATTAAAATGGCAAATGTTGCCTATTTACACATCAAGCAAGCACAGAGCAACATTAATATTTATATTGTGTTTCTGGCTTGCCCAGTATTCAGTCTGCTTGCTTTTAGTTGTGTTTTTAGTCTCCACAGACTCCTGAGGAAAATATCTGACCTCCCTAGCTGCTAAATGCTCGGCTACGTTCAAAAGCTTGTTGCTAACTTTATCTTTCAGCTGCTTGGTGGAGGGCAGGTGGGGTACGGTCAGTGGGTTTATAACAGTTTTTTTCCCACTAATAACAGCTGTGGCTAAAAACGGGTTTCATGAGAGCGGTAAGACATCAATGCTACACGCCAAAACAAAAAGAAACAAAAAAAACTCAATACAAATCAATAGTCAAAAGACACTAAATCGCCCCTCAAAGCTTAGAGAAAGACTGCAGAGATGGGTGATTATTTTCAGATGGTTCATCACGAAAAGCGACCTCTTTCATAATTGGTACAGACATTTGACGCACGGTTATTAATAATAATCAGGACTGCACTTTAATAGCAGATTTCAAAACAGAGTTTACAAAGTACCGTGATAAACAAAGCAATGTGAAAGCCTAACAGTAATGCCAAACCAAAGCAAGACAAAATCAATAAAATTAATACTTCAATATAAAAAATATTGATAAAAGCAGCTTTAAAATGTTTTCAAAGAAAGTCTCTAAAGCAAGATTCATAGCCACGAGTGTTTCACAATAAACAACTCTAACATTTTATTTTTGCTCCTCAGGTTTTGTTTGACAGCAGTTTTCCAACAGATACAGGAGAGGTTGGAAAATCTAACATAAAAAACTAAATTAACTTTAATACAGAATTTACCGCACTGGCTTCCATAGCAGGGCCACCAATAATGATTGCCTGATTGTCCATGGTAAGTAAAATGTCCCGTCGGGCAGCTAAATCTAACTTGTTTGCCAATCGAGAATTGAACACATAATTTTAAAGGCAGACAAAACGGGGTCATTTTTTTATGACAATTGACTTTAGTCTTTGTTGTTATTTGGTAACTGCTAAAAGAAAAAACAATTTGAATAGAGGCAAGTAAAAAAAAAACGTTATCGTTTAACCCGGCAGAGTACTGACTAATTATAGTTTCTGAACAGACAGAATTATATGCATTATACTACAGGTGGACATTCTGGAGTTTAAATAAAAAAGGCTAGCATTGACCAATAAAGTCCTTAGTTATAAACACACTATTCTTTTCTCACAGTATTTTGCATTGTTCAGTGTAAATGAGTTGTACCTTGTTGATGGCAAAGGCCGTGATGATGTCAGATTCCTTGTGGATGATGCGTGCTTTTCCGCCGGGGGAGCCCAGATCTGACTCAGTCTGCACAGAGGAACACACACGCACGCACACACACACAAATCACAACCACGGAGATTCAATCATTATCGTTGAAACTTTGGTAAACAATTTGAGCAGACAAATAACAGCCATAACTTCAGATACAGTACATTTCCCTTCATGCTACAGAACCAATGACCTGACAAGATCCATGAGAGGGGTTGATAAATGAAGTGTCGAATTATCTGTTGTAGGAGACAACAGAGTGGATGTTAGAACAGAGCCATAGCTCCAGCAAAGCCTTCTGTTTGGTTTCTACACTGTGTAATATGTCTACTCTGTTATGTGTTCGTTTGTCTTGACTGTAGAGATTAGGAGAGGGCACATCAGGCCACCCTGTTGACAACATAACGGGGTTAGTGCCATTAGATAGCATCAGCGTAACAACTCTTGAGCAATGAGAACAAGCACACACTGTACCATAGAGGTCCTATGGGATGTATGCAGTAGCGGAGTAGTGTATACTGTATCTATGCATATTGTATGGAGATATAACATTTTGATGTTACTCAAAATGAGACGGGCATCCTTTGAGCATGAGATTGAATTAAAGTCTTTAAAGCATTTATTCAAGGGGAAAAGACCACATCTTTTTCTGTCAGGAAGAATAAAGTAAAACTTGACTTGCAGAAATCTAAATATGGTGGTTTGCCATTTTGGTGGAGCACATAATCCCTGTGGGGCGTAGATTCACTGCGACAGTGTTGGGCCCATTAATCAGAAGCTATTCAGCTTCATAGCTTTTCCTCTGAGAGACTGGGTTAATTAACACTAAGCCAAATGGAGTAGCTACAACGTGGCAGCTTGCACAGCGAGCGCCAGGAGATTAGAAACCTCTATGAAGCATCAATGTACAGTACAATTTGAGAATCATGGTTCACATTCACATGAATATTTAGACAGCTAAATGCAAGATTAATATCAAAACACTGACAGGAACATTCAGAGTTCATGGCCCAGAAAATATACGTACTGTAATTCTGTCAAGATCATAAATTTTATGTTTCTCAGATTACATGTGACAGGCCACATTTACTATTCTACTGTAGGAGGCAAAAACAAGGCACATGATGTGCATGTTTAATCAGTGATGGAGTTAGCACCGCCCACACTACAGTATGGTGATGTGAAGAATGTTTCATAAGGTTTCACAACATCTGCACAGAGTACGATGCTGCACACTCATGGGTCTTGACAAATCAGAAGTACTGCTGTTAATAATCAAAATATCACACATTTTTGTTCAGAGCAGGGATGCATAATTAATCCGAGCAAAAATCCCAATTACAGTTTTAGCTTCCACAGTGAACCAAACTTGATTTTGATGTGATACTAACACCAGTGATGCTCTAGTCTATCACATGCTGTAAAGCACACTGGTAAACTGAGTGACCAATTGTTCTTTTTGTCAACAGTGACCAAATTAGCCTGAAAGTATTTTCTGCAGCCCAATGTGAGAGATTAAAGGTATGTTTTTTTAATGATGTACTAGAAAAATGGCTTGGTTTTTTACTTATAAAATATCCAATTTTCAGGATTATAATCCCCAGGACTCCATCACAAAAATGTCTGTCCCACCTCTAGGGCTGGGTATTGTTTTATCCCCCCCCCCCCCCCAAATATCAGTGCCGATACTTTAAACTTTAGAAGAGTAACATTGATATCTTTTAACCTGGACCCCATTTTTTATGTGTTTGTGTCTAAGTGACTAATGGACACAACATTTTTTAAAATTGGTCCAGTATTGAGCGAGAGGGCTGCAGCCAGCAGCAGTGAGACAGGCTGCATATCATCACTCGGGCAATTGAGCAATGTCAATTTATGTCCACTGGAAGTGCTTGTTTGTGCTGCTGACGGGCTGACATTGTTATTTTAAGTGTCCGACAACATTATGAAAAGGATCTCTACGGAGAAAGACCTTCTTGTTCAGAAGTAAGGTCCTTTTTGTTTAACCAGAAACAGCCCTTAACTCACCAAACCCACTAGACTCTATCTGATAAAACAACAATTTCCACATCGTAAACACACTTAATTCAAAGTCGATAGAAATAAAATAAACCTCAGAAAAGCCGTCTTGGTTCATCTTTGAATGTTCCAACAATCAACTCTGGTTTGCCTGTAATAAACCCCTTAATTCACCCAGTCAGATGTATAAATATACCCACTCAATACAGGCTATAATAACTGTTCATTAATATAACAAAAAGGTCTTTCTGTGTAGGGATCCTTTCAGTAAGTTATCAGACACTTACAGTAACAATCTGAGCCTGTCAGTGTTAAAAACAAGCACTTTTAGCGGATGTACATTGACAGTGCATAACTACCCGCAGGGATTACACTGCAGCCCTCTCTCTCAATTCCAAAAACTGTTGCTCCCATTAGTCACTTAGACACAAAACCATGGGAAAATAGGCTCCAGGTTGGAAAAAACTGAAGATGCTCTTAAGAGACAGACACAGTTTGGTTGGTACTGAGATTTGGCACCAAGCCCATCCCGCCCCAGTAAAAAGTTACAATTGATCTGAAGCAGCTGTACCTGATTGTTTCCTGTCTCCTCCATCCCTGAACATTTCATATTGTCAGGCTGGTCCTCACCCGACTTTAATGATTGGGGAAGCAGCAAAGGGTGGTCACACACACGCACAAAACACACAACATACAACAACAACCAGTGATGAACCATGCAGTCAACACACAGGAACTGAATTATTGTGTGGTTAATCATACAGGGTGTAATTATTGGAATTAGCATCAACATGCAACTGGAGGCAGTAATATACATGTGTTTAGCATGCAGAACAAAAAAAGCACAACAGGGATGTAAAAGCAATAATGATGCACTTTGCCTGGAGCTAATTACAGAGATTTGGATTTAATCATAGCAAATAGTTAAGGTGTTATTCTGTGACAATTAATATGTGCTAGCTGTGCAACATGGAGGCAGATCATGCAGTGGGTTGGCATAGTTTAAACTCATTCGTGTGTACCTCATTTGGGTCCCGTTTCTTGGTGAAGATATTCCTAATGAAAGTCTCTTGCACTTCTTCCTGCTTGACCAGAAACTGCCACAGGCGCTTCACTGGCAGCGCTGAATGGTGGCTCGTCCTGAAAATAATATAACACCTCCTGCATATTAACACTAATACTCATTAAATCAGTTGCATCAGTTCACTGAAGCACAACACAATGTGTTAGAAAATATCTTTTTTGATTTCTGCCAGTGCTGCTGATCTGAAAACTCCACATATCTGGTGATTAAAGGAATGCTTCATCCCCCTAACGACTATTTGTTTCATGTTTTCTGTTTTTCTTGCATGCCTCAAAAATGAGAAGAATCCAAAAATGAATTTAAGTCACAGGTGACCACATTTAAGAGCAGCAAAACTTTATCAGAACATCACTTTACAGACTCTCACACAACCCGTGCAGCATAATCCAAGTCTCATTTATCCAGTTGAATGCTCAGTTCTTCCCACAGACAGCTTTTTATGACAGGGAACTAAACTAAGGGTGAAACTTATCCACGCTCTCTTCAAGGCCAGACCCGTACTGACAAAAACAGTAATTTTACCTTGCTGAGCACAGGAGCTGCTGGTCTATGGTTGCCTGAATGTGTTAGTTTGTTTATGTCATTGTGTGACTTTGGTTTTGTAGAGGGTTGGTTTGAATTCACAAAATAGCCCCTTTTACACTTCCTCTGCAAGGCAGAAATTCCACGCCATTATGCCATCTTGCCCTCCTGTATAAAAGGTACAATCGCTGAATGGGGGGACAGAGCTGTCTTGCCTTTAAGCCTGAGATGGCAGTAGTAATAGCGCTGAAATGATGTCTGTATAATTGGGACAGCCGGCAGAACGGGATCATGGGCAGCATGGGTGTGTACTACTTTAAAAAGTAGCTGTTAGGGGCGTCGGTAGCGTAGTGGATAGTGCCGGCGCCCCATGTACGGAGGCGATGCTTCGCTGCAGCGGTTGCGGGTTCGATTCCGGCTTGCAACCCTTTGCTGCATGTCATCCCCCCACTCTCTCTCTCTCCCCATTTCACACTGTCCTGTCAATTAAAGGCAAAAAGCCCAAAAATAATCTTTAACAAAAAAAAAAAAAAGTAGCTGTTAGCAGCTAACTAATAGAAGAACAGCGGCTGAAAAATGTCCACAAATCAGGAAAACCATGAGGTTCAAAAGCTACTTAAGCTCCAAGCAGAGGACGAAATCAGACGCCATATAACATTGACGGTAAATGATTGTTATTGCCATGTTAAGCCATTGTTATCATTTAAAGCACTGCAACATGTATGTTATGCACCACACTAGAGGCTGACGCTGTTTTGTTACACATCATGCCTCTTATGATTCCAACCTGCTGGCATGTTGTCTAAAATCACACACTGAAGTGGCATGCTGCCGCCATCGTTTGGTTCTGTGTGAAAAATGTAAGGTGGTATGAAGAAGGGACTTCGTAGTGGCTCTTTAGTGAGATCTCTGTGTAGAAAGGGCTACTGACACAAACAAGCAACCGATCGAGGCAGCAGTAGACCAGCAGCTCCATTTTACTCCAATTCATCAGTCAATTATCTTTGTTTCTGGATTCTTCTTTCATTGTTGAGGCATGCGAGAAAAGGTTTTCTTCAGTAATTTGACGTAACAAGGGCAGAGTAATTGATGTACAGATGGTCATTTAGGGGGTGAAGTATTCCTTCAAGGCAAAAACACATCAAATGCACAGTACAATCTTCCAAAAAAACCCTACAGTATTTACTGCATGGGCCATGTGGAAATCAATTGAGGTCACATCAGCTGAAGGATAAAATCAATGGAGATCTTGATGAACAGTGTCTATTGGTATGGATGTGTTGTTATCTGTTGCTGTAAGGTTTACTGTAATTAATTGAACAGCATCATTAATTCATTATGTTTAAAAGCTGAAAGATATATCTTTCGGCTTAAAGCGATATCAGGATAAGTCAGTTGCTTCTCCTTTCTGTGTGAATGATGTGCTTTAGTTGTGCTTCTTGTGTGTTTATGTAGCCTGTCCTCTCTCCAGGATACATGGTGAAGAGGTCATACGGCTCAGGCTCCAGCTGTTTGGCGACACCTGGAAGCTGATTGACATCCTCCTGGATCCATCTTTTTCAAATATGTTCACATTCTTTGTATCATTTTTGTCACTTTATGATGTTGGTCTACTCTGTACAGGAAGAGGGATCCCTCCTCTGTTGCTCTTCCTGAGGCATTTTCCTTTTTCTTGCCTGTTAAATGTTTTCTTGGATAGTTTATTAAGCGAGGGTCCAAGGACAGAGGGTGCTGTGTGCTGTACAGATTGTAAAGCTCCTTGAGGCAAATTGTGATTTGTGATATTGGTCTACATAAATAAAAATGACTTGACATTGCAAAAACACAAGCTTTCTTAAGGCTCTGAGTGAATATAAATATGTACATCAACAAACACATGAACGCTGACTAATTTCAAATTCAACCTAGATTAAAAAAAAATATAAAAACATTCTCTGATTTTTTTTCTTGTGCTACTGATCCCTATCTCATGGTGGTACCTGAATGGGGTGTTGGATGGTTCAAACAGGGCCTTGTGTCTGAGCAGGGCGGGGCCTGGTGCGGTTGTTTCATCCTGGAGGGGGGTAGCGATATACTTGGAAGGGGGGCCCCCAAAGATCTCCAGCCTTTTCTGCAGCACCTGCTCCCAGCGCTGCAGCGTCTTCAGCACAGCGTGACACAGAGGAGAGCCCACAGGCAGATCTGTGCTCAGCAGAGGCGAGAAGGCAACAAGATTAGCGAAGACAGGCAGTGAGAAATGGTGCGGCACTTATCTACATCCTGGACGCCAGTGCAGAACAGCGTGTGTCGTGTATTCTATTGTTTACCTAATAGATCATATCCTGCCATTGGGTAAAAGGACTTGAGGTTGACCAACACCAGCTGAACCATTGCCAGGCGCATCAAACACCAACTGAGAGGGGGAAAAAGCTGTTAGAAATCAGATTACAATTCTGAACATAAATACTCTGCATGGATCCAAAGCTGCCTCCAAAATAACTATAGGCATAAAAATGTGTTCGGAGTGAATGTGGTGCAATTTTAGAGGCAGTGTGACTGAATTCAAAGTCAATGGAAAGGCACAGACAGTTGTAAACATATGCAGGTTTACTCTAGGCAGCTTGAATTGAGGTGAAGATGAGTCACCTTGCAGTAATATCCACTCAGTGCTGTGTCGTCACCTGTATGAATTGTGGTTCGAGTGCTCTCTTTGTGGAGAGCTGGGATCAAACACATCTTCACATTCACTGTCATCCTCCTCTTCATCTTCACTGCCCTGGCTCTCCTCCGAGTCATATTCAATTCTATTTTCTGATGGTGGCAGCGAAGGCTAAAGACACAACAACACACTGTTTTAGCTCAACAAAAATACCCATTCATTCACTACCAATCAGATTTACTACATGTTGAATATTATGGCAGATTAATGTAGTCAGATGATTATGAATTGCCAGTTTATTTCCATTCGATATGAACTATGACCATAACTGTAATATGGTCAAAATATAATTATGCTGTTGGATATAAACCCTGCATTTGAAACCCCTGTGAAAAATCATTATACTCAAGATTAACTCAGAAAACAAAGAAAAGGCATAGATATTTAAAAAAAATTTTTTTTTAATTTTCTGTATTACCTTGGTGATAAAGTAATCCCAAATGCTGAGCTCTGGAGGGACAAAACGTTCTTTAAAGACAGAGGTAGCTTCTTGTTCCACAACAGGGCCATGCTTGGGACTCAGTGGGCCTTCCCGCTCCAACCCAGACTCGTCCTTGGATCCACTGCGTGATGACAGGAGTCTGAATCTTCTAGACTTCTTTTCTGTGCCGCTTGGTGAGGCTGGGGTGTCGAGAGAGAGAGTGTTTGTTAAACTGTTGCTGATCTAGGATTTCAGCTGCCATCACAACCAGGGTGTACATTAGAAAAAACTGGTGCTGTCAAGGTGTCCTGGAAGAGTTTGATATCCCAGACGAAAAGTAGAAATTCTGGTCAAATATCTTTTGTGTTGATTGAACTTAAAAAATCAACAACACTGTCAGGTTATGTTAACAAACCATGTACCTATGAGCTGTACACTCCAGATTAGACTGTGGACATAACCACTAAATATGGGTGACTACTTGCTATTGTCCTGCTTTTGTACTTTTTATATAGAAAACACACGTTTTATATTGTGACCTTTACTAAAAAATTACACACAATATAGCCGACAGCAAGTACGCTGTTATTAGCGATTGTCATTTACTAGAAAGTGCCAGACTTTGGTGATCTCCCTCCAGCCAGCTGCGACCTTATTTTGTATTCTACAGTGAAATGACGTGTTGCTTAGATATCTCCTCATTTCAACTTTACAAATCAGCAGTTCCTCGTCTATTGCGGCTCTTTCAAAGCAAGTGACAAGAATACAAAGAAAAAGGGCTGTCAGACCAAAGCTCAGCTCAGAACGGCTGCGTCACACGTCTTCCTAACATTTAACAAGCAAGAAAACTGGCAGATAGAGCGCAAAACCAGTCTGGGTATACTACGAGGAACAACAACATTTAGGGAATCTATCAAGCCCTGAGCAAGCCTTAGCAATTGCTTGCTGTTACTTTGAAAATACGGTGGAGATGCACAAAGCTTTGCAAAAATAGAGCCAGGGCGAGCAGTCTGTCGCTTAGCCTGTTCAATGATGCATGTAGCAGGTTGGGACATACTCACTGGGAAACACAGTTCTACTTACTTTTGAATTCCTACATCATATGCTCACTCCAAGAGAGGCATGCTCTTTTTTGTTGACACTTACATCATCTTTAAAAAAATAAAATATCTTTCTAAACAAAGAAAAAACTGTAGTTTGAAATGCCTACTTTTGTCAAATAAATAGAAGTTACAGTGGCATTACATCAGGTTTCTTCTGCCAGCCATGAGAGAGGAGCACAGACACAGTGTGAGGAAAGCAGCTCCCACACTAACAGGTTGATGGATTTCACTATGACCTACAGACTGGGACCCAATTAATTTAGCAGCACTGATTTGATTTAGCTACTGGGTCACCTCCAAAAGAAATACCCCACAGAGAGAGACAGCCACTCAGGCAGACTGTCAGAAAGAAAACTGGATCAGCCAAACTAATCCCTGCTCACCTGGTGGGGTTGCTCTTATCGGGCTGTTGGGTTTCTCGATGACAGGGGTCCGGGCGCCCCCTCCGAACACTGCCACCCAGAGCTTGCTGTTGAGGGGGTGGGCCACGATGCGAAACAGCTCGTTGCTGGAGTGAGTGGCCATGCCGTGAACAAACAGACTGAGGAAGACAGCAGTCAGGATCTCACAGAGCAGCACAGCTAAGCCTGGCTGACTCTCCTCGCCTGCTGAGCTCAGCATGCGAATCAAAGAGGCGATACCTGGGGAGAAGGACGATAGGGAAGGACAGCGGGGGAAGAGAAAGGACAAAAGAGAGACAGACAGTACCATTTGAGGAACCATTTAAAGTGTGTAAACCGCAATAACTGCATTTTTTGATAGTTGACCACAATATTGAGCTTACCAAATTTAATACCCAATGTAAAAAATGCACAAAAACACACCAAGTGCACATTTGCATAAGAAAAATAAACAGAAAGCTGACGATACATCCCACTGTAAATCAGCTTAATGACTGCATTAAAAGGATTAATTTTAAAAAAGGTCGTAAAGATGGATCATGGATAATGACAAGACACAGCAACCAAAAGGCAAAAGGAGAGGTTGTAAAAGACACTGAACTTTGCAAGCCCCCAAAAGTTTGTTATCGATCCAATGTTTCGACCTACAAGGTCTTTGCCATCCTCTCCTTTTCCCTTTCAGGAAATACATGACAATACACAGGTTTTCTTAGAGCAAACAAGTCCCATGAAAAGACCAAAATCAACAACATATTGATCCTAACAAGTCCTGTCTGCGTAGCCAAACCCTGATGTAGCTTATTCCTCTGTGCCATGACCTCTATTGATGTCCAGTGACTACTGAATACACATCATCGAGGCTAATCGTTGCACTGGGTGAAATGTTTCTTTATTATAATGAACATAGGCACTGTAGTTTTTTATATGAGTCAATGCAGCTGCTGTAAACACTCACCAAGGCATCAAATCTGGAGCTAAAAACTGTCCCCAGCAAATGCACTATTTAGTTACTCATAATAAAAAAATCTTTCACAGGGTGTCTACAGGTATCAGACACTTCATGCTTTTTAAGCCTTTTTCAAGATCATTAATAACCAAATTTAAGACCGATTTTTGGACAAATCATCTTTTTCTTATTCAAGTATTGCAGGTAAGTATAAAGGTAAGCAGTATGTATGAGGTTTCATGTAGGAATATGTTTATTAGATTGAGTTAGGTTCGTCTAAACTTTGCCAATAGGTAAGTTTATGTATCAAGTAAAAAGACAGTATCAGGTTAAGTGGTCGGTTTAAAGATTTGGAACATCAGAAATGTGAATTTCCACACAGTAGAGCTTGACTCATATTGACTAAAGGAAATTAAAGATGCTAAATTAAATTAGATAGAATGTTTAAAGCAGTACAAGACTATTTAATGACTTTTAGGGCTTAATATTTATAAAACTGAATTTAAAACTTTTTATGGGAACTGCAGAAACCTGATTCATGACAAGGTTTTTACATCCTCTGTAGGACAAAATGAGCTTGGAGAATTCAATCCGAGGCTGAATGCCACTGACAGGACAGGGAAGCTGTATAGCATATGATATGGACATCACAGTGGCAATAGAATTGTACATTTATGCAGAAGAACCAGATGCACTGTGTTTAGTGTTTGTAGTGCAATGCTATTTTGCAAAACCTGAGGCTTTTTAAAATGATAATTACTGAAGAGATGGGTAAGCACATTGTTGGTTTGGGTTTTCTGCTTGTTGACAATAAGAAAAATATACTTTGATCCTTTTAATTCAGGCAAAAAATGTGTGTGGTTTGGCTGATTTACCTGGCCACTGTGCAGGGGACGTGTTGGGCTGAACAGACTCATCCATGCTGACAGTTTTGACCGGGTGCTTCTGAGACAGCAAAACACTCTGATACACGATTCCTGTGAAGTGGTTCACGTGGCTGTAGGAGACAAAAGAAAGCAAACACACACAGTCAGTACGAGGGCACATATTTAACATGAAATGCTGAACTAAAAAGTAAAGTTTTTGAAGTCCCCTTCTACTTTTTCTTGTGTTTATGTCCCCTAAAATGTCTGCCCTTGGCTAGACTGACTTGTAACTGTGCAAAGTTTGTCACTAGAGAGGTGTTCTCACACTCCTGTACTGTAGAGGGTGATGTCTGTGCACCTACCTAAAATCTAAGATTCAGACACACACTGGGGGGGGGGGTTAGATGAGGTATGTCACTAAGATGAAAGCCAATTGCTGTCTAATATGCGAAACACATTATCACCGGGGGGCAAATTTGGCGTTTCCTAGGATAGCGAAGGCATGACCCGCTCTACTCTGCCTTACCTCTGAATAGCTTACCGTGACATTCTTACGTGAACCCATACAATTCCACTCCTCTTGCCTAAACCTAATCAACCCAACCAACAAAGGCAATGAGTAGTAGCCAATCAGAGGGAGAGTAATGCGGGTCATGCCTTTGCTGTAGTTTTTGGATGTAAACCAGACCCTGGAGCTTCGTAACTGATATTATCGTATGTTTCACAAACACTTATGCTCTGTCAGTCACTGCCAGTTAGCCTACAAGCTAACAAACAACAAATAAAAGATGCTTACTACACTTTACATTCTTATTAGTCTGTTAGTTGTTGATTTTGGTGCACCACAGACTCCTTATATGAGTCTGGGTCTGACTGAGGCTAAAAAATGTGTGGCGAAATCTCTTCAATGTGTCCTCTAATGCTAATGCTAGCTATCTTGATGCACACTGCTATTTTAAAGATCAACTGGTCACCTGGTCAACAGAAACCTACAGCAAGCAGCGGTGGTGGATGAGGCGTGAAACAAGTTCCAGAGTTTCCAGGCTGGTGCTAATTTCCAACCCTGGGCAGAACTCCCGCAAAACGACTTCAATATCAGGAATAGATCGATTCGGTTTGCTAACATTTAGAGAGTCTAGATGGGTAGAATCATTATATCCCTATTCAAGTTAGCAAAGGGCTAAACAACTTGACGGTTTGGCCGACACAGTCTAAAGCACGCTTGCTCTATGGGCCCAATGATGCGGAAGATCCAGGTATTTTAAGACCTGGGAAGTCAAACTTTTTTGGCTCATGAGCCACTGAGCAACTTCAGTGAACTCTGAATGAACGAGGCCCTGCCTGCAACACTGTCTCCAGATCTCTTTATATATCCATGAGAATTTCTCAATGAGGGTGAAAAAGTAGATCTGCTTCCAAACTCTTTTCAGAGCTTTATTTAACTTTTATGTACAGTATAATAGTATTTTTTACATATATTTAAAAATGTGTCTGAAGGGGGACTTTGAATATTAGGTTCAGTGTTGTAAATATATAATGTCTAAAGGTTTTACTTTTTGTGTTTTAACTTTGTTTTGAACTCTGAGACGATGTTTCTAAGTAAAAGGCACCGCAGCAAAGCCCTGTTCTGTCAAGATATAAAATACTAATGGGCTCTATCTCAGGTTAGCTACCTATCTATGCTGTTTGGTAATGGAGAAGAAAGGCTTTATGATGAAGGAAATGTCAGTGCTTGAGTTCTCACATCAAGTAACTTTTCAACACAAAAAAAACTTGAATTGTTGCAGAGGAAATATTACAGAGAATATGGAATGTTTAACTCACCGGGGAGTCTATTAAGATTTTAACATCCAATAAGTCGCCTTTTAAGCTTCTGCGGAAAAAACCAATTGACTCCACATCAATCAGAATCTAAAAGTCAAAGGGAGTGTGGTTCATAAAAGGGAGTGGCAGTTGCTGTGGCCTTCTCACAACAAATTTAATCCCCTATGTCACGAACAACGCTTCAAGGCTTCACATGGATGTACCTGCCAGTCGTTTTTTAAACAGCTAACTAAATTAAACTGAAGTTAACACGATAACAGAGAGAGAAAAGAGCAGAATCATGTATCAAAACACTGTCAACTTGGTGGCAACACTCAACCTCCGCAACCTACATCCTGAAATACCTCTTAAAAAATTCACACGCCCTCTTACACTTGCTCGCTCACACACTCGAGAGGAAGAAAAACAGAAGCACAATTTCATCAAACCTCTGCAGCGACACACCAGGAGAGTTTATATCATAATTACCATAACAAAGACGGTGTTAAATTAGAAATAGCCTTGCTAATTTAGTTGGGCTGTTGGACTCCCAACGGTATATAATAGATGGCTGTGTGTGTGTGTGTGTGTGTGTGTGTGTGTGTGTGTGTGTGTGTGAATGAAGTATATAGTGGATGAGGAAGATACGAAACCAAGTGCTCATTTAATCGCATTGCTTAGAACTGTGTGAGGTTTGAAATGCTAAGATCTTGCTCTGAAAGAATAATGAATGTATTCTCTCTTAGCTTAAAGAAAACTCCCTTTTTGACACATTATGTAATTGATACGAGCAATTCTCTCTCTGGGGTCACAGCACTGACGTCTGGTCAAGCGTAGCTAAAAGTGATTCTGTACAACATCAAGCAATCTGGCAGAACCGTGACAGGAACTCACACAGCAGCATAGCTGTAAGCCAAACACACACACATATGCATTCACCCGGCCAAAGTTTAAATCCAACTGGGTTGTTGTCAAAGTGACTGGGAGTTATGGTACCTACCTACGCATCTTAAATAAACAATGTTCCTCCCATCTGTCAAAACCAAAAATCTAATAAAGTATTTACAATAAGAATGACAAACAGCAGCCTTGCAGCTCTCATAAATCATTCTCAACACGATCAAAACAGACAAGTGACAGTCATATTTTTGGTTTGCAAACTTCCAACATGTTTGTCTCTTTCCATGTCTTAAATCATGCATCTATAGCGCTGTGTAAAAGCAGCCCGAAGCATGTGCTGAGATGATTTCTCATAAACAAAAGCCATCTTGAAAAGAATTTTCCACTTTGATGTTACATTTGTAGTGTTTGACTTACGATGTATGTGAGCATTACCCTCTTGCTTGGTTACCAGTAGTCATGTCCCTTCCCCCTTATCTCTTATTATTCTGCTCCAATAAGTCTAAAAACCTTCTAACACACACAGACACACAGACACAGACACAGACACAGACACAGACACAGACACACACACACACACACACACACACACACAACTGGAGGATGCAAATTAATGCTATTTTTGCCAGCATTTTGTCTTTCAAATGCTAATTCTAAGAATAAGAAAGCAAAGTCAGATCACTCTTGATAGATAAATAATCCAGTGGTGGCTAGTGCTGTTAATGGAGTCGTGTCAAGGTGAATGTGGTGGAAAATTGAATAAGTTGTATCAAAGTTAAGCATCGCTTGAAGTCATATAAAGAATTCAAGAAGCCTGCTCTGAGAGATGCTGCAATGTAGATACCCACTATGAACTCAAACCCTTTTCAGTCAGGCTGGATAAAAGCATTTTATCTCACACTGGGTATGTGGGATATGCAAAAATCTATTTCCCAAGATCCCAAAATTATTGTTAAGAGACGGATGGCTCAAAAACTAGGCAGTAATTGGAGTAAAAATTGAGGGGGCCACTATTCAAATATGCTCAAGTTTACATCCATGTCATGGCAATTCATATGTTGCCATGAAAGTTGACAATGCTTCAAATGCAGATGTTGCTGCAAAGAAGCTACAGATTCTAAAATGTGGATGCTTCACACACAACTTCAATCTGACAGCACAGGAGGTCTATACAATCAGCACAGCTTCAAGGTGGATGCCTAAGATTAGTGTCTGGAGTTTTGGCGTTAGGTAAAGGCCAGAAAATTGTTTCTGCAGAACATTATGATGTCACAGTGAAGCTGGCCTTTTGAACTTTTGGATACAAAATGTCATCACTCATAATAAGTGAATGAATTCTTGAGTTACAGCCAAAAACATGCTTTGTGAGGTCACACCTTTGCCCACCAAATTATACTTAGTTCATCGAATATCGGTGCAAATTTTTAAGGATATTCGAACCAAGGCCTTCTGGGGATATTGTGTTTACGAGAATGGGACGTACAGACCGGTGTAGATAAAGACAACCCGAAAATGTGATGCCTCTGGCGACTATCATGAGCCTGAAGGCATAATTTTGCTATGCTAGGAAAGGCAACAACCAAGCAGCAACCTCCAGGGCTGAAAAATGAAACCAACGAAGGAGTGCCAAAAAATGTAGTTTATCTCACAGCGACTTGAGGCTGGCTCAGGAGACCAGTCAATCCCCATAGACCCCTATGTTAAAATGCCCAACTTACTAGCAGATACAAATAATGGTTCTGGTCTCTATAACTTATTTTATAACTTATATTAAGGCTTAAGGTTACACATAATTAAGGGTGGGCTGCTCTAAGTGACAGGCTGGCTCAGCTTAGTCAGAACTACCTCATCGTCCTCCACAGCTTCGGCCTCTTGCACAGATACGGTCACTTCTGGCTCCAAAAAACCAATACGGCGACAGCTGCGATGCCAATTCGAGGCTTCAAAATGGGAATTCAAAGCCAATGGGTGACATCACGGTAGCTATGTCCATTATTTTTACAGACTATGGCAACCATGCACCGCCGTCCCTAAATCATCATAATCAAATGTAATCATAATCTTAAATAAACTTAACAAATTGTCATTATTATTACTGCTGGTTCAAGTGTTACTGTGTTCAGCAGTCCTGCGTGTGGTTTGTCATACCACAGCTGAAGCTGCTGCTTGACTGCTGTGGATCTAATCAATGTCAAACACTTTACTGTCTCTATTTCATTACTTTTAAATGTATTACAAAGTGGAAAACTAGCATGAAATATGAGTGAAATGTAGACTACATCACTGTCCACTGTTACAGTTTTTGTGAAGAGTTAGTCATTAAAAAATGTCATGAAAAAGTCAAATTATAGCATGTCATTAAAAAAATCATTAAAGCCTCATTAAAAAAAAGTAATTATAAATATAGAATAATATGTCAGAAGTCATAAAAAAGTCATAGCGTGTGCACTTTTTCTGTGTGGTCCTCAGTCATATGCTGGCTACATAAAATGGCACTCAGTCATCAAAACTCTAAGATTTTTGTTTCAAAGGCTCTGAAATGGTTTCTACAAATTTCTTAAGTGGTGGGAGATTGGATTAAAGGTGTCGACTGGAAATGGACCCTTTAATGTTAAAAAGGACGTATTAAAGTTCACTACGAAGCTGCTGGTTATGTTGCTTTATGGAACAGTCCCTGCAAAGTGACAGCCGAGAGGGTTAATAGCTTAAAATCCCTGTTTAGGACACTTACCTTTGGGTGTGTCCATCACACAGACATTGATATATACTGGCTGAAAGGGAGGCAGCCAACGTGTGCATCACATAGATCTGAAAAACAAACACGAATTAGTATTTGAGGTCCAATAATCCAATCATAATTGAAGCACTGACACACAATACAAACCTTAAAATTTGTTTCAAAAATGATATATCTACTGATTTTTTTTAATCTTACGTAAACAATTATTTTGATGAGGACTCGTAAATTATATTTATTTATTTTTTAAAGAATTGTTGTACTGAGCGGGAGAATTTACACGTGAAAAATTGCATTTTTTAATTATTTTTAAACTACCACAAACATATATTTTACATATCTGTACTGCAATTTCTTTGTGGTTATCGGCTGACAAATACAGTATGCTAATACCAATATGTCTGCAATAAGCTAATACCATGCATTAGATCCACCAAGACATAGATACTTTGTCACACATTTGTTTCAAAGTTAAAAATGTAAAAAATCTGAGCCATTGCACACTTTCCCAGAATCATTGTCATCTTTCAGAATGATCAAATCTATAGTTCTTCTTTAGTCTAACCAGCAAATATAGCCTGCCTGAAAACAACTTCTTCCCTTATCTCCATGTTCGCAGCTGCACTAAGTATCATTGCAATAAGTTCCCTCACTTGCACCCTGAGGACTTGTCAAATATTTTAGAAAAAACAGAAAACCGATAAGAGTTGATATCTAAGCTGTACAAGTTCTAGTGAGGCTTGTACCAGATGTGCTTCCACTCCCTTCCGTCTAGTACATACCTTCTGGTCATGTTTAAACTTGACAGACTTCTAGAAAAAAATTTCAAAAGCATTTCAAAAGTACGAGGTACAGATATCACACCCTGCCCACTCATCTCCATGTTTTAGAGTGTCCTTCAACTACCTTGAGTTTACTCAAAAGAAACTGAATGTGCTGTCCTCTGCCTCTCTCATCACCAGTAGCTGGTACACTGGAAATCACCTGAGCCCCCAGCAAAACTCTCAAGGCAGACTGACAACTAATGTTATCCATTAAACTGTAAGAAAAACTTGTCTTCTAGATGGCTGACTAAGAAATTTTACATTACATGCCAACCCATCCTCTCATTTTTTGATAAAGCATATACAGCTTCCATTAGTAAATGCACTTTCCCACCATTATGTATCTAACTGTATGTCTGTAGCAGCGTAATGTCCTAAATTCTTTAGGATGCTGAACATGTCTATTTATGTACGTTAGCTGTACACTAAATATGCTATAAAACAGTAATTGATCATGTAAACTGGACCAACTGGAGGGAGGGTGGTTTTTGTTTCATTTTTCTATTTTTTTTAAAAATGTTTTTTCATCTGTATATATATCTGTGTTTGCACAAATATAAAACTGGACATGTTTATTCTTTGAGACACTATGTAAATATGATGTGATGTCCCAATAAAACATATTAATAATTTATAGCACTTCTATCGAGAGGAAATGTCTGCTTATGAAATCATCAGTATCAGAGGTAAACTAGATGGCACTCAGCTTGTGGTGCTCAAAGTGTCAAAAAATCTATTTTGAAAAACTCATCAGGAATTTCTCTTTCCAGAAATCATGATCCGGTTATTCAAGATAATCCACAGACTCTGTTGTGAGCAGTTTCATGTAGGAAGTACTTTCTTTTTACTAAATTGCACCCGCTTACCAAATGATCTTGCAGAAGGAAGCATGCATCTACTGCTAACTCACCCAGCACCGCTGAGCTAGCAAACGTTCCAGCTCAACAAAGGAGGATGCCATTAATATTTACACCCCATGCTCTCACGAGCCTCTTGTCCATGACTAAATGCGTGCTTCTGTGCCCTAATATGATTTGCAGATGTAATTTGGTAGAAAGGAAATAGTTCCTAAATGCTCACAACAAGGTCTGTGGATTATCTTGAGTAACTGAGTCATGATTTCTGGAAAGAGACATTGCTGTTAAGTTTTTCAAATGTACTTTTTTGGCACTTTGAGCACCACAGGCAGAGTGCCATCTCATGTCATTATATCTGAGATAAGGCAGACATCTCCACGGCCAATATCTCCAACACCAGCAACTCACACCTAGAGACTGCCTCACCTCATTGTTAACCACATCTGGATGCGGAGGAGAATCGAGTGAATTGATGGTCTGCAAGATGTCATGAGCCAGGTTGGTCAGGTAGACAATGGGATTGGCCACTACTGTCTTTACGTTGGCCGTGCAAGCCATCAGAAGAGGGATAGAGGTTGGCTGACAGCATGGTGTGACTGCTGACAGGATGGAGTCATCCTGTGGGGAGAAATCAAAGAGACTGTCAGACACTTACAATAATAATCTGAGCTTGTCAGTGGCAAAAACAAGCACTTTTAGTGGACGTGAATTGACCTGTGCTACGATCAGCAGCCACTTTTGGGAACATGGAAAAAGAGGTTCCAGGTTAAAAATACCAAAGTTACCCTTAAAAGTGTTTAGTGTTCACAAAAAACACTCCTCATCAGACTCACCACACCTACGCACAGGGACATATGCATAACAACATGTCGCACCCACATCACAGTGAACTTAAAAAATAAAAGCAGATATATTCAACGTTCTCATTTCTGTTTTTAGAAGGCAAAAGAAACAGCTCACAAAAGGCATCTGGCAAACAAGAGGTGATGCTTTGATCTGTGAAACAAGAGCCTTTTCCTGAGCCGTAATAAGTCGTACATGATCCTATACTTGGAGAGAGCATGTTGTGTTTTCCAGTGTATGTGAGAATGACTATAAAAGAGCTAAAAGAAAAGACAGGCAACGAAGGGGTGCCTGGTTTTGTGTTTGTGTACCAGATCCCAGAACATGAAGCTGTGCGCAAGAATACCACAGGCTTATGTTCGTCACGCTTGATGAATCACATTCAGTTGTCACTAACCTCCTTAACAGAAGCTCTACAAGCTGACTGAAGTTAAGACAAAGGAAATAATACAGAAATTTCCTCGACAACAATGGAGGAATTTGACAACCATGGGACCAGAGCTGGGACAAAGGAAACTGCTTTTATTTCAAAATCAAAGTACGAGAGTAGACAGAACTCCCAGCGCTTGTCGACTGTGCTAACATTCAAGAGCGTTGTTCCCATGCCACCTCATTGAGTTGTTTACCTCCTAAAATTTGACTCAACCTTCTAATAGTAAGCCTTGGGCAGGACCTCCCTCAGGAACTTGGAGAATCAGCACAACATGCCAGCCCATTGCCGGAGGTGTGCAGACGATCGCCAGCACACAAAAAGTGGGTCTGAGTGTGTGTATGTGTGTGTGTGTGTGTGTCTTGGGAATCTGGTTGCATTAAGACAAGCTTTTAGATGGCTTCATGTTCGTCTTACATTCGCACTTTGCCCCTCAACTACTCAACATCCTTGCCCTTATAGAGAACATGTGATCTGTTAATAACACTGCAGCTCTGATTGCCAGTGTGAATGTTTCAATGTTTTTTTTCCTTTGTGCTGCAAAAATATATATTCTGCTCACATCTTTGTTGTTTTACTTATCTAAGTAATTAGTAATAATTCAGACAAATAATGTCACATTCAGTTTGTGGTGTCAGGTATGTTAAGAACCTCTGACAGATTAAGTTTATAACAACCTCTCTGTGATGAAAATGTTCTGGTTGCAAATACAAAACAGTGCTCTCAGTAGTATCTCCTTGAACTAGAGCTGCATCAATTATTATTGTCATTATGAGTTATTTACTTTGCTCAATTTACTGTCATCACAACTTATCATTAAAGTGCTTGCGTGGTTTGATAAACAACCCCAAAAAATTTCAAGTATTCTTTGTTATAATAAGAAAAACAGAAGTCAGGGAAAGTGTTTGTGAAGCTGTTACTGGCAAATGTATAATTGATGAACATTTTAAACTGACTTGTGGTGTCGCGAAGGGTCCAAAATTAATACCCGCCACGCACCAAATGCAGGTAGATTTTTTTGTTTGGTGAGTAAATCTTGGATGTCTTTCCGCAAAATGTACAGGTAAATGTTTGTACAAAAAAGGTCATGTAATAAAAAACTATGCTGAGAGTCTTTACCACGTTTTTGGTGTCATTTAGGGGCACACTGCTCTGCTGCTTCTCTGCTCTTTGAGTTTCACACACTCGCACTAGAGATGTGTTTTATGCACATCTAAATGGTGCTACAGGACTGACCGTCGCTGGCACCCTAGTTTTACAGTACAGCTTACCGTACGGGACATCAGCTGATCCACTTGACTATCACTTGCTGCCAGTCTGTTTCTCCCTACCGTTGCGCCCGTACTTATGAAGGCAATAAAAAATTAACACGGAGGCTCTGTAGTCTAAAACAAAATGGCAAACTCAAATTGCCTCCAACATTGTCAGCTGCAGTGTATTACAGCTTCACTACTTCCATTCTTACCTTTCACAATAAAACTCTAGACATATACACTGCATCACTGCTTAACAGACGGAACTTATTCACATGCTGAAGCTGTAATGATTAGCCGTTCAATAAATTAAAATCAATTTGCTTCAAATTTTGCTCTGGCCTTGTCTTTAAGTTTGTATTCATCATAAAATACCTTATTATCTTCATGAAATGTACTGATTATTTATTCATTATTTTGCCTGGTAAAAAATATGCTCAACAGGTAGATTTTTTCATCTTCCAGTCATCTTGGCCAGTCAAAAAGTGAATTTCGGACAATGGACCTCGTGCCAGCACTGGAGAAAGGTCTGGCTAACCCATCATAATTCTGCACTAAGGGGAAAAACACTATAGGCTTTTTCTTTAGGCCAATCACAGTCGTTTTGGGTGGCGCTAAGCCCAAGATGAAGCGACAGTGCTTTTGCAAAATAGTGTGGTGGAACATCTGTATGAGGGGAGGCAAGCCCTGGCATTTAAATGGCTAAATCCCCGCTAAAGAAAACACCACATTAAACATTAAAACACCTTTAAGCGTGTAGGTTGCTAGCTTGGAGGTGGTTGTTCCACACACAGCACTAAAACAAAGTGTGCCGATAGGTCTGGCTATGCAAGACTACTTTCACAAAGCGACAGGCGTTTTGAAAATGCCTGTTACCATCTGTGTTACCATCTGATACGCAGCCAATGATGGGCTTATGCCCACAGTCTATACATTCTGTGAGCTAGACTTGGTCTCATTTATTCATGGATATATCATGAGTCCTTCTTTATATGTTATCAGACACAACATCAAGGCAGACCAACACGTAAATCTAACAAAATCCCTAACATTTTTTCAATCAATTGCCAATCATGTGGCTGATTAATTAACTAATTGTTTTATCACTTTCCCCAGCAACCTAAAAATCAGTTAGCACAGTCATTTAGTGGCAGCTGCTCCAGAGACAGACTAACCAGATTGAATTGTCACGGTCTGTCTATCAGTAGCCCTTTGTGTGCATCTGTGCCTGTTTTAATTACCTGGTGAGACTCTTGAAGCAACAAAATGAGCTCCATGCGCACAGAGGCCAGTCCTCCACCGTGGGAGCCATGCAAACTGCAGTAGCTCAGGAACATCCTCAGTAGAGGCTGGTTACTCTGCAGCCAGTGTCTCCTGCGCCTCTGGCTGTCACCACGAGGACTCCCGGGCTGCAAAGACAGATTTACTTTATTACTTTTATAGACAAATCAATCAGCATCCCTGTAAATACGCCAGCATTATCCAGCTGGCTGGTGTTCAAACAAAAGCCCCACAGTGGTATGGTAAAAACAACCATGCTATAAAACAATGCACATTAATCTGCTCTGTCAACAATAATCAACAATAAATAAATCAGTTGGTCTTTGACATGCAGTTTTAATCTGTAAATACACATTGTGCATACTGTGCATGGGTATGTGATGATAATCAAGTCTGCTGCAGCATCATGTTAGGAGGCAAATAGGTGCAACAATCTTTTCAATTTACAATTTTTCAAACTGTGTCAAGACACACTGTGCTGTTGTGATGAATCGATTTTTTTCTGTCATGAACATCTGACAAATCTAGAAGCCGCCAGCTATCTACACCCACCTGTTCCTCCTCCACCAACCCAGAAACAGGGGCATCACCCTGGACAGACAGCTCTGGCAAGCAGGGCCTGTAGCTGCAGCAACACTGGAGAGCCACCACCTGGGTTAAACAGAATAAAAAAACATCTAATCTTAAAATCAATGCATAAAGAAGAAATTGATCCAACATGTGTGGGAGTGAAAGAAAAACATTTTGCTAAATTGTCAAACAGGAAAAAAGGCAAACAAATTTCATAAGAGAAAACCACTGGAGTTATAACTAATATGATGGTTATATGCACTGACACGGTGCCGCAGACAGATACAATCTTGAAACAGTGAACATGGAGACAGGAGAGATGTGTGAGTTATGTAAGTTATAAAAGTTTTATTGTCTGAACTTAAGGGTGCAGCCAGACTAATGCTTCACCAGACAGATGGTTATTATAATATGCAAACAGAAAAATATCACAGATTTGACCTTTGAAGGGGAAATGAAATAAAAAATGCCCTTTAAACCCTTTTAGATCCCATGCCAGCCATACTGTGCATTCATTCAACAATATATGCTGAAAAAAATCAAATCATGTTTTCTTCATGTAAAACATAATATGACGTGTACTTACAAAAGCTTGTACCGACCAATTTCAATTAATAATATGACATCCACCTATCAATCAATCTGCAACTTTTAGCCACACAGAGCTAGTTAGCTAGCTGTTGCTTGTGCAGCCAGTGTGCCTCACTCTGTTTTTTCTCAACAAGAATCATGACACCCTGCCCCTAGGTTTGAACATGCAAAACAGAGGGATAAGGGCTAAGTGGGAGGGGCAAGGGGTACATTTAAATGTGAGTGTGCTTTTACCTCTCTCTCCAACCACTGGTAGAGCTGGTAACGCAACTTCCCTCCATCCAGTTCATACCCCGTCGAGAGTGTCCGTAGCTCATTGGTCATGATCTTCAAGCAGGCAGTAAACTTTAGCTGGGCAGCCAAGATGTCATCAGATGGAGCTATGAAGTCATTGCAGTCCTCGCTGTCCTCTCCCGTCACTGTCTCCATTAGCGGCGACATGGCGTCCTGCGTGTCTTGGAACACACTGTTGCTGTCTGCAGCTCTACCGCTCTTACCATTTTTAGCTTCTTCTTCTTCCTCATCGTCTTCTTCTTCCTCTTTCTCACTGTCCCACTTCAGCTCCAACGGCTCATCTGGGAGCTGAAGTGACGGCTGGCTCCAGTCAAAACTTAACACTGAATCTGAGTGGCTGTTGGATAAGCTGTTTCCGTCTGACTCATAGCCGTTCAGAGCCGGCTGAGACCAATCCGGGTCCGATGTTTGTCCGGTCTTGCTCCCAACACTGAGCTCAGCAGCGATGCCCATGCCATCCTGGTTGGGAGGTTTGGAATGCTTGCGGACTTTGGGCATCTTGGAGAGGACTTCAAGAGATAGCATGGGGCAGCCAGCTTGTAGGTGTGCGTATGCAGCTGTGAAAAACAGTCTCCTCTCCTCTAGGCTGATGGAGTCAGCCCTGCGACCCTCAGCAGTCAGTCCAACTTTAGCCTTGTCTGAGGAGCCAAAATGGCGGCGGAGGAGAAGTGGGTGGGTACGAAGGTAGGTGTAGAAGTTGAAAACCTCTGGGTTGCATGCGGACACATAGGAGGAACCTGTCACAGATGAAAAGAAACAGAAAGTGGATTTTATCTTTTGATGTCAAAAAAATAGCAACTTTTACAGCTCTGATCACAGGACCAGCGCCACTGAAAGAGATTCATCTCTTTCAATAGCACTCCACAGGACCGGCAAGGACAAGCTGTGATATTGGATCAGAGACTAAAATGGAGCTATAGCTGGCCTCTTTGTTGAACTTCTAAACAAATCAGAGCACACAGCTATGTGAGCACTTAGACACTGACAAATTGCACTATGTGGTGGCCACTTAAAGGCGAGCAGAGAGTGGAGCTGTGAGTTCAAAAACTGAAAGCTTATTGAGAACTCTGGACAAAAAAGTGATGCATTAAGTTGAATGTCTATCATTCAGGTGTAAACAATGTCAGAGGTCCAGCAACAGCCTGTACTGAAAACCAAGCAAGGACATCACACAGTCTACAAAGTATAGCACCCATTTTAAACTTTAAATAAACCAGTGTTTTCTTCTCTGTAGGCATATTATAAGTGCTCTGAGAACATCATTTATGAAACACATGTAGCACAGGGATGTTAATCTGGGACTGGTTTGGCTCTTAAGTCAAAGTGAGGTTCACATTAAGTTCAGTTCTTCATCTATTCGTAAGGCGAGCGTTGTGCGTTCCTTCAATTAAGTGGTCCTCTGTTTCCAGTAGGCTGCTGTTACTTGCACAATTAAATATACTTAAAGGACCAAAATTAGTTGTAAAGCTGAGTTGTTGAAAGCAGTGGATTCAACTGCACAGTGTACAATCTGCACACTATTGTCTACCTCCCTGTTTTTACATGCAATGCTGAATTTGACAGGCCTGAAATGTCCACAAACACCTCTTTTCCACCAAATTAACTTTGTATCCTGAACTGGTTACGTTCAGGATTCTTGAAACTTTGATGCTTTCTAGCAAACCAGCCTGCATCTCCACCAGTTTTAAGGGGAACCATTGTAATTAAGGATGTGTCATCAATGGAGGCTGGTGCACAAAACACAGTGTAAGAAAACTGTTATAGCAAGATGGCAGATCACATTGATTACTTGTGACAATTTCTTGTTTTCTCTTCCAGCCTATAGAATATGACACAGCCACTGATATCATCAATGTTCACACTTCAAGTCAAAGAAAACCTGCTATTTTTAGATTCTAGCAGGGAACTAACTTTTTGGGTTCTGAACCAATTTAGTTTTGTTTGAAATGCTCCTAATGGTTTAAAATTAGGTGCATAAACTGGAAAAGGAACCTGTTTCATGTTGGCGGGAAAGGTATAAAAGTGAACATGGTATTGAGATATTTTAAAGGCTTCTGACAGACCAGATTATTTCTACTCAACAGCTACTAACTTCTAATTTCACAGAGACAGATTCTGACTAAAAGGCAAATTTTTCATAAATGCAATGTGTTTTGAAACAAAAATCCTCAGGGTATTATTAAAACTATTATAAGATCTACAATAAATAACTGAAAAAATACTGACACATTGCTGCAAAATTATACAAATGATGACAAAGCAATGACTATACATTCTTTTTTGAGGAAAGAACAAAACAAAACAACAAAAAAAACCCACCACCTATAATTATCAATACAAAGCACTGCCATGAATGACCTCCACTTAAAATCATCACAGTACACTGTCGATACCAGCAATCACAACAAGAGGCACATACATAATTTCTGTCTAAATAATCACTTAGTTTTGTTTTTTTGTTTTCGTACGATTGTTATACACATTAAAAAATGTGGGAATAACAATAAAGCAGTGCAAAGTCACGATGTGATAATTTGGCAAGTGCATAACAATAGGGTGGTGGGCTTGCTCGTACTGAAATTGCAGAATGGTGAAATCAGGGGCAACACTCCTGTACGTAATCAATTTAGTGTAAAAATAAATTTTTCTGTGGCACACAGTACCAAAATGTACCTTATTTATTTCACATTTGCATAGAGTCAAAGGGAAAAAAAGGCATACAGAGCACTGCAGACCTACCCGCGTCACATTTACTCTCAGTGGACCTGGAGCTGGTGCTGTTAGCAGGCTGCTCGAGTAGAGTGTCCAAGGCTCTGCTGTAGTCCTCCAGGACCCAGTGAGCCATGCTCCGCAGGAACGGGTCCTGGTGGGCATGAATCTGAAATACACAGAGAATTACAATTGCTCATTCTGGCTTTTGCAGTGGATAAGTTAGAACATGCTGGAGAGTCAAGCAACACTGGGTTGTCTGATGATTTTCCACAGTAAAAAACAGTAGCTTGTAAAAGTTGTACACAAAATCTGCACCTGTTTGTCTTGTCCCAGAACATGTCTCTGGAGGATCTTTTTGTAGGTGGACGATGTCTCAAACTCAGACTCATACAATCTGGAGATCACCAGGGCAAGCTGTAGGTCCTGCATTTTCTCTATACACACCTGGAAGAGGAAATAAAGATATCACAGTTAGTTATCATTTAAAAATGCTGTCTGAGCCATTGGCACAGGACTGAATGGGGTGGGATAAAACAAGATATAAGCAGACAAATAATGTGCATTCTGAACACAATGTAATCTAGTACGACCTAATGATCTTCTGAAGTTACAGCTTTCTTTGCTGCTTATTTGGTAGAAATGAAAGTAACCAAAAATGCAAAAAAAACAAAATAAAATTCTGTGCACACAGCAAAGAGTTAGTGGATAGTTGAAGTTGTTGTGGTTGCTCCCGACCAGTAAGGTGTGAGGTGCATTTCAATGAGACTACCTCCTAGCCAGAGAGACTAAACAAAGTCAATGATAGCCCTTTGCCTGGGTGACACTCATTTCCATAAACTGCTTAGAGAAGCTCCACTTACTCACACAGACGAAATAATGTGACTCATTGCTTCAGGGACTTTCTAAATAGAAATAACCTTGATGAAAGAAAAGGTTAAGCAAACAAGATGACCAGAGGCAGCCCTTTTGATATGTGAGCACGAAGACTGAGAGCTGTTTTATGTGGCTTAAACTAACCCTGGTAGAAGGCAGAAATACTAATATATAAATTTTTTAAACAACTATAGCCATTCTAACAGCCATAGATAAAAATATGCACATTCACACACCAACAAATGAAAATGTATGCAAATATATCTTTATGAAATGACACTAGTAGGTAATGACCCCACTTACAAAGCTTCAACAAGAGTGCAGTGCTGCTGGTTTATAAATGTAACAGCATGCCATTGAAAATTCTCACAAATAGGAGGAAAGACAGGAAAACCCAAGAGTCAACTGCCAACATCAATAATTCTTCAGTGCATTGTGCTAAAAGCTCTTGACAAAGACACCACTGTGGGAATGTATTGAGCTGTTTCAATGATAAAAAGGATGCGGCACGCTACAGAAATACAAGTGAATGTGGTTCCCCTGCTTTTTACTATATCATCAAACACTGCCCTTGACTGTGAATTGCTGGCAAAAAAGCATGCGTACAATGCTACAGACATTTTATAAATGAAAATGAGCTGCACTTGACATTACTCAAGCTGAAAGCATTGTTTCCAACTTAGGCTTAGGAGGTTGACAAGTGGCACTTGCAGTTGAAGGAACAAGTGCTTCTTGCAAGCACTGTGTCATGTCTATTTTCCACTTGCCTCCACAGCGTCCTTTAGGGAGCCGGCTAGCAGGAAGAAGGCTGCAGAATGCTGGAACCGTTGCTTTCCCAACAGAGAAAACGCATTTTTCAGTGCTGCTTTCCTCCACCGGTCCTCGCTGAAGTTGTTGCGGAAAAACTCTGTCATTTTGGCATTCTTCTGAGACCTGGAGAGAAAGACGTTATGGATTCAAAACAACAATACTGGCGTCAAAGATCTCCAGTAATCCGACAGAACTAATCTTGGTTAAGGTTTGGGGGCAAAATTTGTGATGCAAAATTATGTCAGTGCTGCCTACCTGTATAATCCCCAGACCACTGCCTTCTTCTTCAGTGCAAGGTAAAATATAGCTGCATCCAGAGGATCATTGTTTCTCTGTAAAGAAGCCTTGGCAACCTGACGAAGTAGAAGAAAAAATACATTTAGCTTCCCTTCTGTCTGTACAGTTTTATTCACAGAGTGAGTTGAAGCTTTATGGGTCATTTCAGAGAGTCGCTCAAACAAGTAGTGCTGTGTTTTATAGCAACCTCAGCAGAATCTCACTGTCACCTACCTGACAGCACTTCATTTATAAATGAAGCAATCGATGAGAAGTACACAAGGCTAACACACTAATGGCCAACCTTCAAAGCCTTTATGGGGAGACCTTTTATATCATTATAGCATGATATGTGTTTGAAGAAAAAGGAGACAATTCTGATGTGTTGCTTAGTGTCAGTCCAAAACACAGCTTGCTACTGAGTAAGACAAAGAAAAGCAGCAAAGAAGTAGAAGATGTTTGACATTTTTGCTTGACTAAAACCCATCAACTGCTTATCAAAAATAGTTGCCTATTGTATTCTGTTGAACGACTTTCAACTGTAGTTTCAAATATGTAGAAAGGCACTTCCTATAAATGACCAGACAAAACAAGATTACAATATCTAACATGAATGCAAACTGAATATCAAACTTAACTCCAGAGGCAAAGGTGTTTCCTCGTCATTTAGCATACCCCCTTTTTAACACTGACTGCACAACTGTTCATCTAATTAGAGAGTTTCTATTCACAAAACTGGCGCTGGGTCTTTATTTAGAATTGGAGCAAAAAGACCTGAATTTATAATGATAATTAACTAATGCCATTAGCTGCCTCACCTTCTCAATACACCTGCGTAGCTTGTTGGTGCTGCGCAGCCACCAGCCGACGCCCATGGAGCGCAGCTCAGGCCAGGTGGGCTCTCCCTTCTGTAGGGCTGGCAGCATGTTCAGCAGCTCCTCCTCAGCCTCAGAGTGGAAGGCCCAGGCATAATGACATGTCGACAGGCCTAGAGAGAGACGTAAAGGACATGTGGAGAATGGGGAGTGTTCTGTACTTTATAAAGTGAAAATGAACACTGTTCTGCAAGTTAATACAGAAGCACAGTCGGTTCTATATATATTCAAAGCAGTAAGTCGCCTTCTTCAGCTACAGTGCTGAGGTGCTGATATTGCAATAGTTAAGGATAATGAATAGATTGTAGATTGTTCATTTCTCTTTTACTCTTTTTACCATTAAAAAAAATTACTATTGAGACCATCAGTTACCGTCTCCCTTTCTAACTTGAGGAGTCTTTATAGAGTTACTGCCCTGAGAGCTACTGTCAGTGGGCACTGGAGCAATACTGTGACTAAAAGCAGTGTGAGGAGACTGCTCTTTAAGCAGCAAGCTGGAGACTTATCTAAGTCTTGCAAGATCACGCCAGGTGAAAATATAATAAAGGCTTTTTGGAAAAAGTGTGCTAATTTTGTCAGAATAGAAAGGGAATGTTTTTATCCATGTGGCCCTGTACAGTGAGACGAATGCTACAGTCTTTTTTGTTGAAGCCTACCACAATGAGGCAGAGCGCTTTCTGCTGCTTGCTGCGTCCTTAATTGTTGTGAAGCATCCACCAAATCACCTGTACTTAGCCTAACTGCTATTCTACTGTCAAGTTATCTTAAAATCTACGTGGTAAAGTGGTACGTTGGTGACAGGGAGAAGGAGATCTGCGTGGGTATGTAAGACCCTCAGAAAGAAGAGGAATCACAGGGAGTACCACCAGCTGGTCTGGGAGTTTTGCCTGGATGATGGTCTGTTCAACGTTTTTTTTCAGGATGAGTTGGGGACAGTGTGACAGTCTGCTGTCTATCGTCCAGCCTAATTATGGTTGGTAAAAGGTTAGAAAGTAGCAGAGGCTTCAATTTGTTCAGATATGTCTTGCAGCTTGCCTAGTATGGCGATGATGAAAGTGAGCTAACGTTAGCTTAACGTGAACCATGTACGCTATCACTTGTTGTCCACCACAGAGGGTCTGCCTCTCAATTCATCCAATTGCATAATGGGAAATGCCTCCAGTTGCAATAAACCTGCTTGTGATCCTCGTATACTTGTAGCAGGTGAACAATTGCAGGTGATTCAAGTATCTTGGGGTGTTTATTGTTTATAACCTTTCATTTGGGTCAGATGTCAAACCTATAAAAGGGTCCGATTCAATCTTGCAAGTTTTGAATCATTAGAAATCACATGTCTACAGAAGCTGCCAAAATATTTCTACACTCTATGATTTTCACTCATCTGAAGTACTGTGTAACAAGCTGGTCACAGGTCAACTACAGCATGTTGAACCACTTGACACACTACAAACAAACACTCAAAACACTAGAGAAAAAAATCAAAACACATCCATCACTCCCCAATTCTTTCTTCCTGTTCTTTTCTTTATTTCTCTTACTATTTTATTATAGAAGTCTTAAACTGTATACCCTGTGTGTTTGTTTTTTGCTCTGTTGTATTTTAGGAATCCTTGTGTAACACTTTGGCCAAGGGACTACAGATGAAAAATAGCCTCTTGAGTAATTCTGGCATTTTTATACCATGTGTATTTATCAGTTTGCACTGTCCCTTCTTAAATAAACTTAAGACTTTTCTGCTCTGGATGAAGTTTGCCAATACAAAGCAAAAATGCAAGGTGCATAGAGCAGAAAAACACAAGGCACGCAGCAAAGCAAGAACAGTGAGCAGTACGCTTAACTCTCATTGAAAACCCTTGCAAAAGGCTGCCCAGGGCTGCTAAAATGCACTGTGTCTGACCAGGGGCTTTCCCTTTATGTTTGTGTGAGCTATGAAATGCCCCCAATGAAAACAGTTTGAAAATCCCACTTTACCTTGCCTTAGCAGCTGTGCTCGATGTGCTGGAGGCAAGGAGGTGGAGAGGAAGGTGTGGAGTCTGACAGCCAGCAAAAACTTAAGACCGCACTCATCCAGCGTCTCTCCGCCTGCTAAATGAAGGACAGACAGCTCTTATTGCTTCATCAAAACATAATTATATGATGCTTTGGAATGAGGCAAAGAAAGAGGCCTTCTTTTATGTTTTTTCCTTGCAGTACCTTTGCTCTTGCCTTGGCTGTCTGTGAGATCTGTGCTTGTGGTCGCGATGGTGTCGGCCAGCGCCATGAGAGACATTTGCTCCATACGGGTTAAGCCTGGCAAACTGGAATGCAGGAGGTGACTGGACAGGACCTGGGCGTGTTCTGGACCAAAATATGTCGGGCTGTACTGCGAAAGATCAATAACCTGAAGACAGAAAGAAAACAAGACAGAGGACAGTCTGTAAAACAACTGCAGGGTCATTTATTCAACACATGATAGAGAGAGATTATGTGAAAGGGAGAATATGCCATGGCTGGATTCATACTCACAATAAAACACAGTAGACACAAGGCTAGATCTTTGATGCATTAGCTAAGGCCATTATAGGCTTTGACTGGTCTCTTTTTTAAGGCAGCAATATATCTCAAATGAACATCGACATGCACAATTATGCACTTCTAAGCTTCACAGTGGAATACCAAAAGAGCCAAAATGTTAGCTGTCCACTCTCATTTTCATAAATTCCCTCTAAGCCAACAGAAACGGACCTTGTTCCCCGTTTCCTCTTGATCGTCGTCCAGAGGGTCCAGGTCCGCAATGCTGGGTGTATGAAAGAGCTCATCATAAACATCAGCGTGAGTGGAGCCATGCCCGCTATCCCCACTCACACTGCCCACTTTATCTGTAGGGAGACACCAAACAGAACTAAATTACACAAGAAATGTTTTTCATTAGAGACATGCAGAGAAATAACCTCCTGCTGGGGAGAAAGTAGATTCAATTAAATACCAAAGAGCGGGACTTTTTTTTAATCTGTATACAAGTTTCTGCTTTTATTCTCATTTTCTATCATCAGAGACACAAAGAGTAGGATATTATTCTTTGTCTCTTACACCTTGAGGCATGGCGGCAAAAAATAGTTGCTCTTCCCCTGTAAATATGTTTTGCCTAGTGTTGTTTGTGTACTTGTTTTCTGTCAGACGTAACATAGGCTGACAGGGTTACAATCTTTTTTATCTTCACCCTTATTGTTTCAACACAGCAGAACATTAATTTATACTCCAACATATTTTATTAAGTTGTTATCCACAAGAGCAGTCTTTTAAGATTAGTTCAATATCTCGAAGCATCTCTACCTCCTACTCTGAAGTGTTTTTTGTCCAGCTGATTATAAGATTACGTCAATTGCTTTTTTTGTTTTTTAAAGGGAGGACTGGTTCAGCTCTAGCATTATGATCAGGGCTGTTACTGCTTGCGAAGACACAGTAATATATCAGCAGGTGCAAAGCCTTCAAAATGCCACATTAAAAAGGGAAACATATTGCTTAGATTCTGTAATTTTATTGAATATTGTCTCTTATTTCACTCATGCTTTATTTTTTCTTTGTAAATATGTGTGATGTCTTACAACTACATATTTTCTTAACATGGTTATATTTTCTTGTACTACTGAAATAAAGGTTATTATCAAAAATGTATTTTACTATTCTAAAAACAAACAGTTGTACACCCACCAGGTTTTGGTGATGTATCCTCATCCGCTGCCAGAAGAGCGTACAACGGCAGGGGAGGGATGGAGCTTATCTCGGTGTAGTCGGTGGTGGATTTCTCTGCTTTGCTAAACATCTTCCGGTCCCTTGCTGTGCTGCCTCCAGCGCTGATGGTCCGCGAGCGCAAGCGTTTCTCAGGATTGGTGGTGTTGTCTTTAAGTGTAACAATTTCTCCTGCAATGCATTTCACCAGATGGGAGAGGATGGCTTTGGCACGGTGAACCTTAAAGTAGACAAATTACAATTTTATATTTCAAATATAAGTCACAACAAACGTCGACTTCCTGGCAATTCAATTATTCTTAAATGTAGAAATAATACTATGTACAAAACTGGCCTGTCATATCAACTGGAGAAGGTGCTTAAGTAAAAGGAAAAATTAAAAAGAAAAGAAAAAATTGTATAGACAGTAATTAATTAACTTCTTTAACTCACCTTCCCTAGATCCATGAGCTCTAGTAACTGTACAGGATGGTACTGGGGGAGAGTGGGAAAGAGTTGGTGAGCGGCTTCAAAAAGCCCAGAATCTTCCATCTCTACAGGCAGATCATAAGCTGTCCTCTTCCCACTGAGCTTCTGAGCCAGACTCATCATCGATCTTGTCAGGGCCCTCTTGGGAGGGGCAAGAGAAGAAGTTGGGGCAGCAGCACTGAGACCATCCTCCTGGCTTTGTCTGATGGCTGAGATTATGGAGGAGACACTGCTGCTGATGTCTGTGTCTTGGGCAATCGCAGCATTGGGTTTGGAAGGTGCTGGGGGCTGCCACTGGGAGTAGACGTGCATCTCGCAGTCCATGCCTACAACCAAGATGCCGTCCCGTACCCAGGAGAGAGAGACTGGAATGGGTAGTGAGCCTTCGACAGATGAGACCAGATCGACTGATCGCAGAAGAACAAGGCGAGACAAGCTCTGGTCTCTACTGGCATCAGATGACATGCCAAGTTCAGGAGGCTTCCCAATGAGACGGCCGTACATATAAATCTTTGTCCCAATACCAACAGTCAGAACATGTGACCCACCTTCTTGGGAGACCCAGTCCAAATGAACCAGACTCTTATTCGCAGAACCAGGACAGTACTCGTTAGGTATAGGGGAGTCCATGTCACTTTGAATGTTGGCATTTCCAGTTGAGGGATCTGTGCTGTCCAGGACTATGGTTTGCTCCAGAATCCACTGCGAACCACCAGTGGACTCACACTGGAAGATGCCAATGTGGACCAATGGCTCTCTAGTGTTTGCTAGGTTGGGGCTTGGGGTAAGATTTGGGCTGCGCTGTACAGTCAGGGTCGGGGTCTGGTGGTGGGTGTTGCTGTTGTAGTGCACATGAGGGGAGGAAGCCAGGGTGGGAGGAGAAGTCAACAGTCCGTGAGAGTTCAGATAAGGTGTCGAGTTCAGAGGCGTGTTTGGCATCTGTCTGTAGGCAACTGCAACACGTCCAGAGTGACAGCAGCTGACCTCTATGGGACGACCTTGCACGCTTACTGCACTGCTGTTGGGAGTGCTCTCCTCAACCAGCAGAGGCCACTCCTCCCACTGGTACACCAAGTTGTCCATACTGAACGGCTCTGTTGCAATGACATTACACCTCCAGAAGCGCACCTTTTCATCAGAACAGGAAGTAGCAATGAGGTAAGGCACACGATCAGCTGGCAGAGAACATGATGCACTCAGGTGACCTGGGAAGAAAGTGGACAACACACAATTAGGCATAAAGGTGTTTCTCTTTTCCCCTATTGCTTTTAATGGTTGTAAATTGATGACGCCAAATGCCCTGAGGAATTACATTGCAGCCTGTTTTGCCGGCTGCAGCAATCTGTCTTAATCTATACAATCTATAAATCAGCACAGTTTCAAGGTAGGCACCTAAGATTAATGTCACCGACCCAACCAAGTATCTGGAAAAAAGTTTTCCCTTCTGTTCCTGAGACAATCCCTTGAGTTATGGTCCGAAAAGAGTTTTTGGACAACATTATGATGTCACAGAGAAAGCATAAAAGGCACAAGGCAGGAGTTAAAACTTGTTATTCACTTTGAGTAGAATTTTTATAAAACGTTTCCAGACTGCTGATGTAAATTGTTATAAAAAACATCCCTATGATTGTCACTTTATATCTTTTATTCCTGCAATAATAGAAGCAACTCTTTCTTAGTCGATAAATAAATGTCTATACGTTCGTGAAAAGGTTATTTCAATCAATTGAAGGACCATTTCTTTAGAAATGATGTTCCCATGGCAACATAAGTTGTGCACCAGCTTAGTCAATACTGATGCAGGTACCTCAGTGACTGCTAAATCTATCTCTGCTATGCTACTAGACTGCCATACTCACACCCTGTTCTAATTACATTATTACAATGCTGTATCAGCGCAAAACGAAATGCAATTATTATTATTACTACAATAATTAATAACAACACAGTTCCTATTACTACTAACAATATTGCCCTTTTTGTGCTTGAAATGCCTTGTGTTGTGTTCAGAGTCTGTGCACTTATCCTCCAAGCCGCATTCTACTACTAGACTTATGTCATTTGTATGTGAGTGTGTGTCCTCATTGTGCCTCACCTGCTGAGGGTGTAACACTGATGGCTTCCACTCCATCTGGCAGAGCCAACTCTTGGCTGTATAGTCTGTGTGTTGTGAGGCTGAGGCGACAGGCACTCTGCAGATTGGAAGTGCAGGGTTTACTCTTCTGAGTCACCGGAGAACTGAACGTGTCAAAGCTAAACGTAGAGCTGTTCAGAGGAGACGCTGATGCGGTGGTATCCTTCTCTGTCGTGGTTTCTTCTGTGGTGACACAAACAGGAAGGCGGGAAATATTATTTAGAAAAGCTAAGGTATTTGTTTCTATACATTACTTTGTGACGGACACTACGTTAAAATTGTTTGCATTCTAAGAGACCATAAATATAGTTCAGATTTCAGAATAACTTTATATTCGTAAATTATTGCCAATTCTTGGGGAAAAACACATTTTAAGCTGTCATTTATTTATTTGACAGTGAAACAATTTTCTTCCAACATCCTGTGAAGCTCAAGTCTGTTGTTCCAAGTACCCACCCATGGTGATGGGTCGAGCAGCAAGGTGGAGATGCCACATGTGGAGGAGCGAGCGACCTGTCGGGGTCAATTCGACCACCACAAGGAAAAACCGTGCTGAGAAGGCTGCCTCGCTGGAGGCTGCAGGAGAAAACACACACAGAGAATATCAATGAGCAGCGCTGCTATTAATGAGTTTGAACGTGGTGCAAATGTTTGATATTTAGCCTTAAAAATAAACATTTTAAAGTACTTAGAAAAATTAGTTCTGTCAATACCAGTGTGAGGAGATGCAGGAGTTTCTTGTGCGCTCTCTGTTCTCTCTTTGCCAAGGATCAGATCCTCCTCAAAAACATGCAGGAGTTGGGTCTCCTTCCCCTGCTGTGGAGAACAACAGCAGCCATTATCAAACTACATCAGATGCAGACCCCGAACAACTTGCTTCATCCACTGTGAATCCCACATGAAGACACACTGACACAGACACAAGTTGTGTTAATGTTACACGAACATACACAAGTGCACACATGCACACACCAAAACCACCTGAGGGGATGAAAGAAATTTTGCTCTGCACCTGTTTTTGTTTTATCATGGTTGACCTTTCACAGAGACTCAGAAGTCTACTGGTGGTTCAGAATTCAACTATGGCTTATTAATACATGACAGTTTATATATCCGTTATATCAGGGGAGAAGTTTCTGTAAATATCTTTTCTATCCAAGAAGTCTCTTTCTACTGTTAGACGGACATGACTAAAGAGAGAGGGGAAGTGAAATTTGTTTGAATACACTCCACTTCTCTTAACGTATACTTACAAAGTCAGTGATGGCATCCAGCTCTATAATACACCCTGGTTTTGCTGTGGATTGCTGGCTGATGATGTTGAACACCTCCCCAACAAATTTCTACAGGAAAGAAAAATGTTCACATTATTTGGGCACTATTACATAGTGAAAACATACAATCAGTGTGCCAGTTGTGCTTCAGAAGATGAGAAAAATATAACTATTATCTGCGCTGAAAGCAATGATTTGTTTATATGCAGTGCAAGAAAGAATATTCTTACAAAAACATTGATGTTGTCTAATACATAATAAAAACAAAAAAACAGTTGTCACTTCTTGATGAATTCAAGATCACTGCTTCTCATCTTATTTCTCAAGTGTGTCCTGCAACTTTTTTTACCAAGTCATACAAAGCTAACACGAATGAAGTTGCGAGACTACAAATTAACATCACATTATTACCTCACTGATTCTTTAAGGGTCCACAGGGAAACACTGACATGCTGTTATTGGTGTGTATAAAAAATAGTCATTGCGATGCTGGCTGTACCCTGCAGAGTTTGTTGGAGTTTGACGACTTACTGATATCTCAGGATTGGAGAGCTCACTCAGGAGTTTCTTAGCTTCGATAACGGCCTGATACAGCCTGAGTGAGTGGCCGTCGCTCGCAACGAAGCAGGCGCTGGGAGAGTTACAATAGACACCTACAGAGAGAGCAAAAGAATGAAAATGAACGATGGCTGCTATTAGTTTTTTTTTTTCGAAATAAACATAAAAACAAAAGACACAACAAATACGCAGAGCACTGTGGTAAAGTACATTTAACAAACAAATATTGAAAATATCAAAGATTCCTTTTAAAAAGTCATTTGGACTATGTGCACTCCAGCAATAATGTTATAAGTGGGATTCTATTCGGAAATTTTAGAGCCTTCAAGGACTTGAAATTAGTTGTTTTTCACAAAAAGTAGAGTAAATCTGACACAAAAATGTCCTAAAAAACATATCTACGGGGATTTTATGCCCCAAAGCTATTCTCATCTGATCAAAGTTATTCAGAGAAAGATCATTTCCTTCATATTACTGGACCAAAATAACTGGTGAATGAAAGCTATTCCAAAATGAACCTGCTCTTACTTGACTGATTACTGAATACTTTAACTGCTGATGCTTCAACAATCTCCAAAAAACAAAAATATTTTCTCACCTAAACAGCTGCTGGGAATGAGCATGGGCAGCCAGGCTATATTAGCAAATGCTGATGCATGGAGAGAATTGATCCGAGCTAGCTCTGAGACCCCGCCTGACAAAGACAGCGGGCCCACAGGGTCAACTCTCCATAAAATCAGCTCACTGTAGATCGCATTGGGATCCTGGGAAACCACACCCAGGGACACCCTGCTAGGCCGTGACCCTCGGGGCATGGACGCTGGCTGAGAGAAACCGGAAGAGTAGGCGTCTGGAGGAGCCAGGATGCTGTCTGCCTCTGGCGTCCTCAGGGCATTGTGGTGTGAGGTGGTGAGGAGGAGAGGGAGCAATGAGTGACAGGCCAAGTCATTTAGGTGGAAGCGGTGGCCACAGTACCGTGACTTGTGAGAGACGCTGAGCACAGTTGAGAAAGCAGAGTCCTCTGCAAAGCTGACCGCCCACTGGTTCAGGGAGCCATCGGCGTGTTTGGAGATCATAAGGACGTTGGGGGTGAAAATGCTTAGTCGAAGACTACTGCTGGGTGCAGCTTTTCCTTGACCTCCGTAGCTTATTAGAGCAGATTTGGTTTGAGGCAATGTGCTCCCAGGCGGCCGCTGTCTGCCATGTTGGATAGCAAGATCCACATTCTTGTTGCAGGCATACATAACCACACTGTGGCTTAGGGAGATTGCATCACCTGTAGGAAACGCCACAGGGATACGGGACACAAACGACACCTGAGAGAGAAAGAGAGACATCAAAGCAATGACATCTAGAACAACCTACAGCTCTGAGTTCTGAGTTGGTGATAAAAAGGACTCAGTCAATCAGGTAATTCTATTTTAGCTTGAACTGAGCATACATTATGAAACAGCTTAGGTTCCCATGTGAATGTGGTAATGACACAGATGGCACTGACGTTCATGACTTCATTTTTTTAAAAAGGGTTAGCTCAAATCAAAGGGCTGAAATTCTCCATTAAGAAGTTGAGTGACAACTGACTGTCTGAAATTAGACAGCAATGGAGACTCGAGGGATACAGCCTTACTCAAATGGCCCTTCATATATGTAAAAAATAATAATGTTTGACAATACTTATGCTGATAGTAAAAGCAAGAACCAGTCTGTTTTATCTAATTAAAGCAGCCGGGCCTAATCAACCTGAATGCCAATGAAAATTGGGATTATTTCAGCTGCCTTGCCTGACTGACTAACTGCCATGTCACGAGGCTCTCATTATTTCCCCACTAATAAAAATGCATCGAGGGACTTCTGAATATGACATGAAGTCACACATAATTAGAATATAATTGTCTGAACGGCTGGATGAGAAGCCACTGAAACACGAGCTAGACCATCACAGCTGTCAGAATGATCCACAACCTTATTGAGAAGATAAATTAATTCTTTCCCCAAGAAAACCTTCTTCAAAATGCGAAGACAAACATGTTGCTTGAAAGAGTGACCAAAGAAGAGTCTGTTTAGTTTACAGAGTTCTCTAAATTATAAAGTAAAAATATAATTAATACATGTTTTACTTTAGTTTCACATCAGAACAGTTCTGTGTCTCTGTATTTCTTTATCAATCTTTGAAGTAGGACCATACAAATTAGGAAAAATAAAGTGATTATTAACATTTGTAGATGGGGGATTAAGTTTGTCCACAATATACCAACATAAATTCATTATTTATTGTTTAACATTAACCACATGAATAGTGAATGTACCTGAGTTTGTCTGAACATGCCTGGCTGGTATTCATCCAACCAGTCAACATGCCAGACTAACAGCGAGCCGTCCATGGGATGGATACTGAACAACATGTCCGCCCCTTTATTCCACTCCTCTAACAGCACGTCCACCTGGTGCTTCACTGCTGCCAGAGGAAGCTCCACAGCCTCAGGTCCTTGGGAGCCACTTGGCCTGCTATTATTATCTTCCTCATCAAAGTTATCCTCGTCTTCAGGCTCTGAAAGAGAATAGAACCCATAGTGCCCAAATATAATTTCTGAAAATCAGTATCGAAGACAAAGCATCATGCATGCAATGTGAAAGTCTAGTTTCGACAGTGTTATTCATTTGCACACCCCTTCAAATAAAGTCTTAAAGCCTGATCCAAATAATTCTCTGTACCTTCATTGGAGCATTCGTTCTGTTGCTCCAGGCTGCCTCGGAGCTGCTGCAGGAAGACTTCCATGGCTAAAGTGAAGTGAAGCTCTTTGTTGTTGAGCCAGTGGACAGTAAATGGACCTCCAGGTTCCTCGTCATCCACAGCACTCAGAGAGGAGATAGAGGGCAGCAGAGGAATGTCTGCGATGAAGAGTTCGTGATGTTTAGGAAAAGAAGGCAAAGAATAACAGAGATTTACATGACATTGAATTTGGGGCCGTGCAGGATAAAAAGACATCTGCTGGAGCAAATTCACTTCCATGAATATGAGTACAATTTGAAGTATGCTAAAATATAATTTGAGCATGCAAATACCATTCTACAGAGTTCTCAGCCTCAAGGCTGGAAAATGTACAAGATTTTGCCCTGATTCAGATCAAATTAAACTGCCCCACAAAAAAAACATAGAAGGACAAAATGAAAATGCCTTCTATTTACTGTGAGCAGCTCCCACTGAGAAGAAAAGCTCACTGGGATGTTAAAAAAACAACCTCAGGCAATATACAAAGTTTACACCATTTTTTGCCACGTGAAATACAGAGTTGAAGCCCTCTAACCTCCAGCTGATTTTATTTAAGCAGAGCTAACAATTTATTCAGCCTCTGTGGTTTAGGAATAACTAATATGTTGCTTTCCTTCTCTTTAAGAAGTTAAATGTACTTTGTACTTGAGCTGCAACAATAAATTGGCATCTATTAAATTAACTGTAAACTTCTTTGATAATTCATTAATTGGTTTGAGTAATTTTTCTAAGAAAAAAAGTGAATATCTTCTGGTTTCTTTATTCCTCTGACAGTAAACTGAATATGTTTGGGTTGTGGTTATACAGTAATAAGGCATTTGAGGACGTCAACTTGGGCAGTGAGAAACACTGGTCTGCATTTTTCACCATTTTCTTGCCTTTTATAGACCAAACAACTGATCAATTAATTGAGAAAATAACCCTACTTTGTACCATCTTGCAGCATCAAATTCTTCACTAATTTCTGAGAATTTGGTGTAAGATGCTGGGTTTAACAGGATTATCAGCCAGTCGCAGAAACTGTGTTTGGTCAAACCTGTGGCAGGGTTGATGCTGGCAGCGATGTGGAAGTGGCAGAGAGCGTTGGCATGGGGCATGCTGCTGCTGCTCCTCTTGTGGCTGTAGTGTCGGCCCTGATGGTGAGGCAGGGAGCTAGTCAGAGAGGGCTGGGGCACATCCCGATAAAAGCTGCCGAGCAGTGATTCTTGGAAATTTAACTGTGAAGAAAACACTAGTTATTCAAGTTAGATCATTCGAGAACAAAATGTAATGTGTTGTGACTTCTACGAGTTCTTACGTGCTGGAATTCTGATAAGAAAAAAGGGATGATTGTGGTTACAGAAATCAAAACCGTACTGTATGAATTCAGACTGCATTGAGTATATCAATGTGCTTTTTATAGCTTATAAATGTACATACAAATCACAGAGACAATAAGATCTTGCATGAATCTCCAGAGATTTAGATCCTCTTAAATTACTTGGAAAGCAGTACAGTGTATAATGTAGTTCCCTGTTCTCTCTTTCAGGCTGACACTATGATGCAGGTTAAACCTGCTTTTAAAGCTCTGTGTAAATAAATCAACCTGTGAGAACTAACAGAGCTCTGCTACCCCCAGCCTGAGCTGAGCTGCTCTGCTTTAGTGAACAGGTGTTTCTCTTTGGGATGGGATCTAATTTAATGTGGATGCTTTAAAGACATTTAGGTTAACAGCCCAATTTGTCTAAAAAAGAGCCAGAGCAAAACAGGCAGCCTGGAAGAGTGGCTGAGCAAGAGAGGCGTGTACAGGGAACTGAAATTAAACTTAATTTAATGCTGTACTTAGGTTATGTAATTTGGATTTTTTTTCTGTTTAAAGACCTATAATTCCAGACTTGTGTATGTTTGAATGCTTGCAGTGTTTCCACAGGTCTGAAATACATAAAGGGCGGGCATTACCTGTGAGCACAAAAATGATCTGCTACATATGATATACAAATACATGTGACTTAATACAATATTTTGATTGACTGAATATTTCTGTTGATTTCATATACATGACATCATTATGCTCTTTCCTAATGATATGAAGAGCTAATCTTGATCATCTCTCTGTCTGTCTGCTTGTGTATGTGTCATCCCTTTAACACAACTGACAAATATGTGGAATAACTATGCTTTGTTATTTTAAAAACAAAATTACAAACAGCGGTGATGCTAAGCTATTTCTGATAATCATAGTCGATGAGCTGACTTTTAGATTTCATCATGTGGGAGGTAAAATCAGGCGAGTTTAAACTGAGCAGGGAGAAGGGCAGGAAAATCAAAAGGGTTGGCATCATTGGTATCATTATCAGATAATTTATATCATATATAATATATCCTTTCTGTCATTATAACACATTGTCAGTGTGTTTTTTGCCAGATTCCCTTGCAGCTTGCAGAGTACAGAGATCAGATGCCGAAACTACCACTGCAGATTGCAGTCTGCTGCAGTGTTGTGTTGGGGACTGTTTCTCTCTTAATATGCAACTCCCCTAAATTTGCAGCAGGGAATAGGGATGCACCGAATATTCGGTAACCGAATATATTCGGCCGAATATTGCAAAAAAACACACATTCGGTATTCGGTGGAATAAGTTAAAAGCAAGGCCGAATAATAGCTGTGTGTTTTGATAACGCAATCAAACGGCGTGCCGTGACAAGTGGAATAAAATGTCGGCAGTGTGGCGATCCGTCCGTCACGGCACTCGCATTTGCGACTAAAAATAGTTTTGAGTGAACAAAATAGGCTTAAATCATTCAGCATGCTGTGCGAGCAGCCTACAGATTTCAACCAGCAGCAGAAACGAAAGGCGAATCCCACCGATTGTGGGTTGAACGGGGGTCACAGACACAGACAGTAATGCATTCCTGTCAAATACGGCAGCCATCGGCTTACCGGCGACGGAGAAGTCGGCTCCAATAATATTCTCTTCTTGGTGTCATGACTGCCCAAAAGTACCTGAACAGCCGAGCCAGCCGAACACAGGTATGTCATGTGTCAGAGGAGAAATGAGCCGTTCACGGCCCACAAGCCTCACCGCACTTTAGGGACTGTTCTTTACTTGTCAGGGGAGGAGGGTGGCTGGTTGATTTTTATTTTATTTATTTATTTTATTTTGATCCCCCCTATGTTAATCACTTATTGATGCTGTTTTTGAAGTATGAATAAGTCAATAAATAATTTATTCCATTGAAATATCAGTGATGTATTATAGAAAAGTGATTTATCTTTTTCTAAATGACAAAAGGCACATCTGCCTCATTTTCGCTGTGGTATCGTGATACCACTCAGAACCATGGTATTTTCATTGGTATCGCACAGTGGGTCCCAATTTTGGTACCGTGACAACACTAATCTGGAGGGGGTTCATCTGCAAAAACTAATGAAAAACTAAACAATGATATTTGGTATTCGGTACTCGGTATTCGGCCAAGCGTTTAATAATATTCGGCTTCGGCCACAAATTTTCATTTCGGTGCATCCCTAGTAGGGAAACACTGTGCAACGGGAGACCAGACTTTGACACCACATGGGCGCGTCTGGGTGCCTCCACCTCGACCACGGTAGTAAAACAAATAGGTGAGGGGTAGAGCAAGAGGAGACTGTCCACTATTTAATCATTGGAGTACGGAGTCGTTCTCTTGGATGGATAAAAAAATAAAAATAGAAAAATGCTGGGTGACCAAATATACTTTGGTGGCTGTTAACATATCTGGGCGGCCCGCCCAAGTACAGCCTATGTGTGGGAAACACTGGATTATAACAAGGTATTAACCTAGAACAGCAGATTCATATGAATTACAGCCAAGAGTTTGAAATAAAGAGCCTCTCAAGGTTTCGGGGAGATTATTTAACATAATAATGGGTTTCAATTTCACTTATTTTATGCAGCTTCTCTGGTGCAGAATGACTAATATAATAGAGCTGTAAGGCTGCAGTTTCTCCAAGTATTATTGAGATTTATGTGCTCATCACACCCTGCAAAGAAGTCCTTTGTCAAATATTGATAACAAATGTGTGTAAACTCACCATTTGAGTGCATGGGCCATACTGATGAGTACAAAGCAGATACACAGCGTGTTGAATGGTTTAATATCTATATAGAAAATGAGACTGTGGTAGAAATCCCATATCTCTGTCTCAGCTGGAGGTTCTCAAGCAGCATCCTTATCAAGAAACTTTGGGCTTAATCATCATTGATTTTGCGAGAAATCTTGTACTGTTCATCCCGCCCTGAGGCATCATATTCGAATGGACTTTAAATGGGGTCTCTCAGTATCCATTCAGTTTTGGAGGGAGTAACTTCAGACTACTGCCTGGCTCATCCGGCACAGTCTGTTATTTTTAATGAATAATTCCACACATGTACTCTTACAGACTCTCCTCGAGGCACAGCGGAGAAATTTGCATACCTATTTTTCCTGTAATCTAATGTGCCCTGAGCTCTGTAAGTGCCAGTGAGACCCATCACCATTTAAATGTCCATATCAAAATGGATGTTAAGTATTGTGTTTGAGGCCAAGCTCGGCTGTCAGCAGCAGCAACGTTAGTCACTTAACACAGGAGACATCAATATTACAGATGTGAGCTAGCAGCAGCTAGACGAGACAGAAAAACAGCCATCAAAAGTCAAAGTTATCATTTTGAGGTGTTGCACAGATTACAGAAAGGAGGCCAATATTGTTCACTGGTGCTCGTCTTAAGCCCTACAAAGCTTCAGAAACCACGTTCATGTTTGATAGCCAATTAATTTTCCCTTTTAACTGCACTAAGCCTCTGTTTTTTTTGTCTTCCTACCCAATCTCCCTTTGCTCTTGTTCCCTCATCTCTGCGGCACCCCAGTGTCCTACATTAGCAGAGGTGAAAATACAGTATGTCAGGGCCAAATGGGGCAAAGCAGAGATCACAGCATTTGTGCCAATTATTTTCCCACTATTAGTCCAATTAAAGGGATTGTTTTTGCATTTTGTAACCAAAATAGACAGCACTCTCGCTCTGACACAGATTTAAAATTAATGCTTTTGATTCTTGCTGGCTGTAGCGAACACTTCTTTGACCTTGGTTATTTACCTCTTGTCAACATATGTCAGTGTTCACCTAACCACGTGCCTATAAATCAACAAACTGATAGTACCACTTCGAATTATTACACATATTATATATTATTATAGGATATATTCTTAAGTTAATTTTTACGATGTGATTTGGGCTCTAATTTCTGAGTTCCTGCTCTCTTCTTGGAGAAATGTCTCAAATGATCCTATTTAGTTATATACACACAGAGTTGCCAGTTTGTTGGTAAACACATCTTTAATTATTGTGGTCTAATACAACAGCCCTGCAGTAAATTCAGCCATAATGAAGGTGATGACTTTCATTTTTAGTTAATTCACTGCTGATTAATTCAATTTTATGGTAATTTTGGAAGCTGCAGTTATAGTGCTATTGAATTAAATTGTGTTATAATGAGAAGTGTTTCTATTTTTTTTTATCTGTCACATTTGTATGAATAAGGATAGACTAAGTATAACAAACAAAATGCAGTACAATTGGGTCGCATTGCAAACTACAGCTTCCAAAACGACCATAAAGTCAAATCAACAACTCTCTGAAACAGTTGCAACAAAAACTGAATGTTCAAACCCTCATGAAAGAATTTATTGCAGCACTGTTGCATCAGACTGCATTAGTTTTAGCCTGTTGTACCAAAATAAAGTGCCATCTGAGTGTATTTAGAGTATTTCTAGCAAAAACTACAAAAGCTTACTTCCTGTGCTGATCTTCCGTGCGACTTCCCATTGCAGGTGTCTTTCCTAGAAGGGCCAGCACATCTGGGTGCTTCATCGTGTTGGCCAGGAGCATGGTTGTTATGGTAACCCGACAGGAGGCTGTCACCCGGCAACAGCGTCTCAGCCCAAAGCCGACACACATTGTCCTTACAGCAGGTGAGCAGAACATTACACACTGCGCCCCTGTAAGGAGAGAGGAAGGAAAAGGAAAGATAATGGTAAAAGGTTTCGGATGAAGTCTGGAGGGCACTGAACTAATCAGTGATGTTTTTTTTTTTATTATCTGACACTGATAGTACTGTTCAGCAGCAGGTCAAAGGAGAAACATCTGTGGGGAGATTAGGTAAAGTAAAGGTCAAAAAGTGAAGATTAAATAGAGCAATAATGACTGGCGACAAAGACACAACTGAATCTAATCTTTTCTAATTACAGAAAAACAGTTTAGAGCTGCAACGTTTAGGAAGTTAATCTATTGATTATCAGTTAAAGGTGCTGTATGTAATTCTGGAGAAAGATAGGTGATTGTTAAGTCTCATTTCCAGGTCCTCAAACACCACACTTTGAGTTGGTTTGGTCCAAGTAGTGACCCAAAGTGTTGGTATTTGACGACCTGGGAATGAGACTCAACAATCAACAATCTTTCTCCAGAGTTACAAACAGCACCTTTGATTGTTTAGGTCATTTTCAAGCAAAAATTCCCCCAAATGTGACATTTTCAGGTTATCTGCTGCTCTCCTTGGTCTTACATGACAATTAATTTAATATTTTGGGGGTTGGGAAATGTTAATATGACAAAACAAGACAAGTGTTGGGCTCTGGGACAGGGATACTCTATTTGCTTTGCTCCAGGGCCACTTTTGTAAAATAACAGGAGGCCAGGGGCCAATTAATAAACAAACATTTGTAGTGAATATATAAATAATTAGCCCAGGCCTCGGTTGGGGATCCAGAGGATCTTCCTCTGGCATTTGTTTTTGACAAACAGGACCTATTTGATGCCTTTTGTGTACTCTTGCACCTTTTTTAAATTCAAAGTACAAAAATATTCCCAGTGTGAATCAATTTATTTTCATTGTGAATTAGAAAATGGCTGGTGGGCCCCTCAAGGATGTTGTAACAGGATTTTCTCACTGTTTTCTAATGTTTTGTAGACTAAACGATTAAAAGAGAAAAAAATCTGCACATTAATCGGCAACAAATATAATCCTTGTTGCATCCCGACACCAGTTTATTTAAAAGGGAAATGTTAAGACAACTGGAATATACAAACAGAGCAGGTTGCCACAGGTAGAGTAAAACACAATGTTTTATCATTGATAGGGCTTAACACAGCAGTAAAACCCAGATCACCACTTAAGTACTTCTTAAAGTCTAATTTATGAGAGCAAATAAGCTTAGTGAGAATTCAGCCTGAACATTACACTGTCTTAATGTCCGGGTTAATTCTCTGAGCTGATGGAAGAATAATAATAATCTCTTCATAGTCATTTAAAAAATAATACTCCTGTATACTAAATCTGCAGTGAACTGTGTCACATTATAGTTTCAGTCGGAGAACAATTACAGGTCACAGTAGATTAGGAGTGCCGTAACAAAGCAGGGCAGAACTGAGAGCTATAGTGTAGCGAGAGACTAATACTGCACAGTGGCTGACCTATTTTGACTTTGAGAGAGCTCTGCCATTTTCACTCAGCCCACAAAATACTGTACAATGTGCAGCTAAATAAACAGAAAAATAGATGCAACTTGACGTCTACCCAGTGAAACAGGTTTTGCCATTATTGTGCAATTGTTATGCTTTTCTTGTTGTTCTCAGCTGTGTCACCTTAGGTCAAAATGAGAACATAATAACTAAGAACATAAATGAATCATTGTTGCAGAGAGGGGGCTGTGGCGTGTTGCCTTGGCACTGTCCATACCGTGGCATGTATTTGCTGGTCTTCCGCCAAGTGAAGCCGGCAACAGAGCGAGGATGGGCCAGGTAGACAAAGGAAAAGGCCAGCTCTCCCTGGAAACTGACACTGGGTTCTGGTGGTGTGAAGAGTCTGGAAACACTCGACTTCCACTTACTGGTGCTGTACCAAACCTTTACAAGGCAGTCGTCCTGAGAGGGGACATAAACAGAGATGTAATTGATGCCATGCTACAGGATGTGCTATCACAAGTTAAAGTCATTAGGTTACATGCCTTAAAGGGGACCTATCATGCTTCTCCTTATTTTCTGTCTTATATATATATAATGTTTCACTGTCGGCTGTGCACACTGAACATAGCCACAGTTACACATAATGAGGCAAACATATGTGAAAGAAACCCCTGTGAGCAAAAGTCTCAGGCTTCAGACCGTTCTGAGTTCTCTAATTTCAACTTTTTTGTTTTTTATTTTGGCTACAAGCTGATTTCAGATCGTGGCGGACTTCTTTATATGGTCATCTGCTCCAGGCATGCCACTGAAAGCTTTGACATTACAAAGCCTATGCTGCGACATGAAGCTACACGCCAACATCGGGAAAGTATGTTAAGTTGGGTGCCGAATCGATGTTAATTTCCCCAATTTTGGATCATACTGTCCAGTAGTGTTTAGAAGCTTTTATTGGTGATTTTTTTTTACAGCAGAAAGTGCCTCTATTCTCCGTTACAGTCATTCCCCTGCTGCACTGACAGTGTAGAGACACAGAGATACAAAAGACACAGAAACACTGATCAATCGAGCAGACTGGCTCTTTTTCCAGAGTTGGGCTGAGAGGCTAAGACGCTACAACAGAGCGGTTCAAACTGAGGGTGAATACAGATGTTCCAGTACAGACAGTAAAACAAACTTAACTTAAAACAAACAGACACCAAAGGTAGTACTGTATAAGTGCAGTTACACAACAGTAACACTTGAGTTTACAGTGCTGGCTGTGTCAATATGAATAGCCACTGCAAACATGACTTGCACACACACATTTGCATTCAAATCCTGGTAAAGGCTTGACTTACCTGCCCAGCAGTAGCAAAGAATTCTCCATCAGGAGAGAACTTCATTAAACTGACAGGAGAGGCCGTCCTACAGACAGAAAAAACAAAACACAACAAAACAAAAAAAGAACAAATATTACAGTATTTTCAGTACTACAGAAGTCTGTTTTTTTTCAGATATAAAATATACAGTCAGTAAGGGCAACTTTTACAATAAATTCAAGTTAATTACAAAAACAAGTAAGTTCAAAGATAGATGTAACATAATACCGGAATATTAAAAAAAAAACATCACTAAACAAATCTATATTAGTTGGCTGTATTAAATTGTCTATCCAGCACAAAACTAAAAATAGTGTCGATGATGTAACAAGTTATCCAGTTTGAGTACATTTTGGGAAAACAACACTCCTGTTTATAAAAAAATCTCTTTTTTCAAAAAGAAAAAGAAAAAAAAAAGCAATAAAATCACCACCTTAAGCCATATTTGCACAGGACTGGTATTACCATGGGACCTGATGTGATTCAGAAAGTACCGCCACCACATCTGTGTTTCGTGCAGCGCATTCAAACAGGATAAACAGAGTCTGTATTTTACTCAAATTTACTGACAGTATTCCCTAGATACGGTGTCAAGGCTGCACTCTCAGCAAAGAAAGTACTGGAACAGCCTCAAAAACAATAAGAGGACCAGGTCAGACCCAATTCAGTGTCCTTATTTTGATGAACTGGACACTGCTCTAGGTCAGATCAACTGACACATCCTGTCTAACGCCTGAAGGATTTGAGCTTGCTCTTTCAGCGAATGGGTCTCCATGCTGTGTAGCAAGATGAACCTCCTGACTTTGCACCCAAAATGCTGTCCAAACTTAAATCTATAAATGGCAATGCAGCCTTTATAATTGTTGTCCGGGAAAGAGGTAGAGTAGAGGTGTGGAGAAAATAAAAAAGCTTGAAAAAAAATTAAATACAAGCTCAAATCACCCAGATGCAGATATACATTGGCTGGCAAAATATGGTAAGTGATATGAGGTGGAATTTTTACTTGAAAAATTAAATTCCCTCAAGAATAAGATCACAGACAACATCCGCAATTATTATAAATCACTAGAGATCCCCAGGTAATAGATAGATAGCATCACGTGCTAAGTTTGTACATCTCAGTTCTTACTTGCTCTGCCAGATGCAACTCCAGGTTGAACGAGAGTCTCTTATGGTCATCCCTGTCTCCTTTCCTGCTTCCTTAGCTTCATCTTTCACTCCATCAACATTAGACCACAACTGGAGGCTGCTAGAGCCTGTTAGGAGAGTGCTGCCTGGATACACAGAAACACATTCACTCTATCAGTACAGAAGAAAAAAGGAAACTTGAAAGCATACAGTGCAAGACAGATTTATAATCATCCCAACACTTTTTTTAATATATAACTGTGCATATGCTGGTATTTATTAAAGGGGCTGTATGCGACATTCAGAGCACATTCAAAACATGCATGTACAGCTGGATAGGCTACCACAACAACAAACAGAGAAGCTAGGGCTGCATGGTATATGCGGTAGACGGTAGAAATGATATAAATTTGGCCCACGGTAGAGATTTGCGCTCTACCGTCCTATCGTCGATGATGTCATCGCACCTGCCTCAGTGTGAAAATGGCTGCGAGCACAGAGACAGCGGAGCAAGAGGAGCTGGTTCACATCCGTGATTTAGCGTAGCACGTGCAACATGTGTTGCTGGAGAACTTGTGAGTGAGTGAGTTAATGTCTTATGAACAGCCCCGGACTTCTCAGACTCTTTTAGCGACTTACCGCTCAGAGGGAACTCATTCAGTGTCTCCTCTGGCAGCAGCACAGCGTCTCTCCCTCTCCTCTCTCGCCGTGCGCACACGGGAGTTGGTTTTCGGCAAGAGAGTTTGTCATAAACCTTTGGTAATGTAAACCTATGTGACGCTAGGGGCTCCACAAAAAACTCCATATGTGAATGTGTGATAGTTGTGGTATCATAGCAGCCTGTCACAGGTTACAGCGTGATGATTAGAGGAGAAATGGCAGAGCATAAAGGTCCAGGTGGAAAAAACACAACTCAGTCATTTAGGATTTTGCTAAAAGAAGGAAATTACCTTTTGATATAGATCCCAGGGGACATTTTGCACCATAGAGTACTGGGTTTTAATTTTGAGTTTTGAGATCTGCATTCTGCACAATAAATGCTCTAAAAAATACATTATATCTTTGCTGTTGTTGTTGTTGTTTTTTTTTTTATCAATTTAGCTTTGCTAAGGGACTACAAAACCCATTCAGAAACACTTCTATTATAACTTTTACACTTAAATTTATACCGCGATATATACCGTTACCGTGAAGGGATTCGATTTATACCGTGATATAAATTTTAGGTCATACCGCCCAGCCCTAAGAGAAGCTTAGATTATTACACACACAGAAGGAGCGTGACTTCATTCTCTGCTCGGGACACCATTAATGGTGTCAGCAAATAGTGGTTTGCTGCTATGTTTATGTGCTGAATGTTGTGTACAGCACCTTTAAGAGAGCACTATTGATCAACGTACCTGTAGGGTGCCAGGCCAGGTTTCGTACCATCGACTGTAATACAAATTGACCAGTCTTCTGCCATTGGCAGTTCAACTTCTGTACAGAAACAACAAACAAAGAAAGTCAACATTACTGTTCAAAATAGGACCAGTTATGACACAAATAATATTCTTTTGTTTCTTATATCAGTAGTTACGACTGCATAACAAGAGCCAACAGTGAAGCTGACTCCATGTGAGCCACATGTGATCAGGCCACATGGACAACAGCTTCTGCAGTAAAAGAGGTACTGGGCTGTGTTAATCTTTCCATTCCTTATGACTTATTCTTTGACTTCTCCAACAACAGAGGAAGAACAACAGCTCTTCCCTGGTGACTTTCTGATGTGTTTGGTGGAACAATATTCTGCTCTATTTCAAGTATCAAGGGAGCGCAGCCTGAAAGATAGAGGTCTGTTTTTTTTGGGATGATGTGAATACATGCACGACTAGACTGTGACTGGAAGATAATGTAGGCAACTCACAGTCAGCGACGTGTCTTTTTGATCTGAGAGCTGAACAGGCTCAAAGACGCACACAATGCTTCCATAGGAAGCTGCAATCTGTCAGGAGAAAAGAGAAAAGACAACGTGTTAAATATTAAAACATGTTTTATGATACAGAATAAAAACACATCACTGAAAACATACTTATAGGAACCATATATTATTAAATATGTAACACTCAATTCCATTTCTAAATGGGCAAATAAACTAAACCTATACAATTATTGATGTAAATTACTATTAAACTTACAATGTTTGAAAGATACATTTAATTTCATTGCAAAATAATTAGCTCTATGTTTATGTAATAGATGAGACGAGAACAAAATCCTCCTTTCTGATGACTTAGACAGTGAATAATGAGTGTAGAGCCTAATTGGAAGCAAACAAAGACAGAGCTTGCCATATAAACCATGACATGTATAGTCCCCAGACAACAAACCAAAAATGTCTTAAGGATAAAACAACCCAACGATGAGTCACTATTGTCTCGTCTACCGTATGCACACATCCCATTCATGCATTGGTTAAGGGTACATGCTCAAGCGCTTTCCATGGGAGCCGCAGTCACAATGTTAAACAGACTGAATGGGTGAAATTTCTGTGGCAGTGAACACAAATAACAAGCTAAATAAGGTCTGGGTCTTGGATAATACAAGCTCTGTCTCTATTGGAGTAAATAATATGCCTACTGTCACAGAGCGAATACCATGAAGGAATGAGTCACACACTCACACTTGCAAATGGGCATGCATTAATTGACACAGGCACACACACACATGCATGCCACCACATTCACAAAGCACGGTCGACAGATTATAACTCATGGCATGATGATACATAAGGAAAACGTATCTGTTTTTGGGGACACAGTTCACATTAAATTAAATTCCAGTGGAAAGCAACATGTAACACATCTATGCTGTAAAAGAACAATTTATACTTTTTATATTTATACTTAGTTCAATTCATACTGTAGTTCTGTTATATGAGCAGCAAAAGAAGAAAAAAAATGAGTTATGAAACAATAAGTCCTCTTTTCTGTGGTAACAACGATGACGATGTTTTGGTCAGATTGTCATAAAACCCCAACAGAGATTTTGCAATCATATTATGCTGCATACTACAACAGATAACTTAAAGGGATACTATACAGGATTTCCCTAAGAACAATATAGATATGAAAGTAATCCTTCTCAAACATCACATATGACCCACTAGAAGTGTGTGGCTCTGTCCTCTGCCTGTATTTATTTTATATTTATTTTGCTGTGTTCGGGAACTTAAGCAGCATGTCTCCAAGAGGAGGCTACAAAAAAGCAAATATAGCAACACGAAACGGCAAGCAGACAACAGTGAATGACAATTCCTGCATAGTTTTTCTCAACATCGTGGGTAAACCTGTTTTAACTTAACCAAGAACGCTCTGCCCTTTTAGAAAGCTAACCATTGTATGAATAATAATAAAGTTAATTTAATACCACTGATTGCTGGTGTTAGAGGAGGGTGCTCCCTTTCCTGTTTTTAAAACATTACTCTACATGCATTTGTTTTTAAACCCTGAAAAAGTATAACCTGTCCAAAGTGTTGATGACAACAAACAGGCATTCAAACTGTGAGATAGTCAAACACACTGTGAAAACAATGAAGTTATTCTAGTCTTGTAATTTAAATAAACCTACTCCTCCTTGTACAAAAGTAAACTCTTAATGACATTAAGCAATGCAAAGTTCAACCAGGTGGAACACAACATTAAATGTAGTGCGGCTGCTCTTTTCAGTGATTATGTTGTTTGCTGTAATTTCAATAACGTCGCACAATAATGTGGCGTTTAATCATAACCAATTACACATTCAATCTAATGATTTCGGAAAATACATGTTTCATTGCGGTGGGTCATTACTGCTTACAAAATGCATCTTAAGTGCTACCACACAGCGTGAGCGCAGGGGATGTGTGCTCAACAATGCTGTGTAAACTAATAGCATTGCAAATATCACAGTGTGGAGCGGGGCAGTGAGGTGGAACTGGCGAGCCTACCAACTGAGCATGCTTAAACAGATGCTAGACCAGGCTGGAGGCATGTGAGGTTACTTCTGGCCCAAATGAATTGGATTAAACATCACATGAGGGGAGTGTTGAGGAATTGGGTGAGCTTTTTTTTTCTCCTCTCATCTGAATTAAAATCAGGCCTGTCTCCTGTTTTAACAAGGCTACCACCATCCCCAATTAAAAAATAAACCCAAATCACAGTGATGGGCTGGCACTGATGACTTCTGCCTTTAATATCTTTATGGAGTGATTTGCCAAATTTATGAAGATGTAGTAATCCTAATCCCTTTTTATTTGATTGCAGCAGTGTTACTTAGTAACTAAGAGGAATCGTGACTACTGTGGCTGTAGCAATAATGCAGGGTGCTGCTGGGTTGCTTTGGTTTACATTGAAAAAAACAATAGCATATCTCAAGCTTGATTAGTATGGAAGATGAGCATTACGGGTATGCAGACATGCTTCAACTTAGAGCTGAGCAATATATCGTGTTGTATCAAAGTCGTGACATGAGACCAGATATCATCTTAGATTTAGAATTTCATAATATTGTTAAGTGCTGTCTTTTGTGATTTTAACTGAAAATTGGTGAATAGATGTAAATGTCTTCTTGCAATCACTGCCATTAAAATTAAAAGAATTCAAGCTACATGGTAATATGATTATAAACAAACCCTGCAGAGATATGGCCCACACATAGCACAGATTCAAATCTGACCTTTCACAGCTTTGCAATTAGATTTTATGGCATCACTCTATGGGGGGAGGGAAGGTCCTAAACTCCAGAAGAAACTACTCTAACAACCCAGGCAGCTCGAGTTAGGACTGAGAGCGGGTCAACTAGTGTTGTAGTGAGTCTCAACCAACTTTTTCAGAGTTCATATCTCAGTTTTTTTAGCTTTTAAAACTTGTGAATGTCAAACTCTTTAAACCACAGTCATGAAGCAGTGAATTCCAAACTAGAGGCCTCTGCTTAAACATACAGAATAATTCATCCTTGCTCCTCAATACTTTTTGCAACTGGGACCAACCCCAACACCACCTTCCCTCACAAAGTCGACCTGAAAACCCGCCAATCCAAGTAAAATCTGATCCAGTTCTACATTTAGACTATTCCTGTGGCAAACCGAAAGTGTACACGCAAGCAGTTCTCTTGATGTCTCTCTGTGCCACAGATGGACTCGAAACACAGTTCAATAGAAAAACATCATAAGGACTGCTCAACAATAATCCGTTTTTGCAGATCTGTCCCAGATACAAATTATAAAAAACATCACAACAGATCTTTTGTTTGAGCAACACTTAAACCTGTTTTGGCGCCATTAAAGGGATTATCAGTGGCATTACATCAGTGACTGTGCCTGCTGTACCACTCCTTGCTTTACTGGGTGATTTTTCTCCCACTTGGAGTTGATGACAAGAAGCTTAAGTTCACTAAAATAGCCTTTGATGTTGCCAACAAATCTCTTCCCTGAACACATGGGCTGCCAACACTTAATAAAAGAGTTTGCCATTAATGTGCTTTGCAAAACAGTAACAATTAATCTATAACACAATCTGAGAACAATGGAGTCCTGGACATTTGGGCAGGATATATTAGCTATGCATGATTTCGCTGACACTGTAAGCTGAGCGTGCCTACCACACTTGATCAAATATTTCCACCAATCCCACTTTTGTGGTCATTAAAATCAAGTGGAGCAAGAGGAGGAGAACTGTGCATCAGAGCGCTGTGCAAAAACCCACATTTTAGTGCCCTGACTTTTTCTACTTTTGAAGTCTGATGTCTGTTGGAGTTGGATATATTATTATTGTATCACACACATTCTGCATTGTTTGTACAGTGGGGAAAATAGTAGTAGTTTCAATAAACATATTTCCAATGCAGATATTTAAATGACATTTAGACCAGACATTGAAATTAACTTAATTAAACGACACAGATAATGAAATTGTAACATTCCAATCAATAGAAAAATGTTATGTGCAGAAAAATGTAATGTTAAGAAAAAAAAAAAAGAATTGAACATGCTAAATGAAATTAATTAAATACTTGGTGGAGGGGCCTTTGTTTGCAATGCCAGCTTCAAGATGCTTCCTGTGCAAAGAAACTAATGTCTCACAGATTTTGGCCCATTCTTTCACACAGACACTTTATAAATCTTGAAGATTTGGGAGGACCAACTGGTGAATATTGATCTTCAGATCCTTCCACAAATGTTCTATGTTAGGATTAATTCTGGTGACTGACTGGGTCATTCAAGCATGTTTATTTTCTTCCTCTGGAACCAAATGAAAATCTCCTTTGCACATTTGGATTGTTGTCCTGCTGGAAGGTCCAGCAGTGTTTTATCCTCATCGTTCTGATGGGTGGCACCAGATTCTTGTCCAGATTTTCCTGTTACATGGCTTCAGTCATCTTCCCTCTGATAATGTGGATACTGCTGGTACTATTAGGCCACATCCACAACAAAATTGATCTCCATATACACAAGCGCTTTAGCACAATTCCAGAACTACTGTCCATCTATTCTAACACGCCTGGTTAGATTGTCTACGCTGGGGTTGGTTGCTAAGTTACAGAAAACACTGTGGAGATGGCAAAAAATAAAACCAGGACTTTCTCTGCTTAGACCAAAGACTAGGTGGAACTGTTACTGAAAGTAGCAGCCCGTTTAAGGAGTTTCACAATGCCAGAGCAGTGTGATCACTAGGCTAAAACTTGGCAATTGTAATGCACCTTAGAACGAAAGAACATTAGCGTGGAAGTGTTCTTAGAGTCATATGCAGAGCCATTTCTCCTCCAAACATGGTGCATCATTTTGTTGCGGAAAAGCTCGTTTAAAGTTTGCTACACAATGTTTACAGAAGTCTGTAGATTAATGGGAGAGTGTGATTGGACCAGACAAAAATCAATCAACTTTTTTTATTGGAATGTTATGACTTGATCTGTGTAGTTTTATCAAGGTAATACCAATGTCTTGTCTAAATTTCATGTAAATAACTGCATTGGAAATATGTTTTTTATTAAAAAAAAAGAAAACGTTTTGAATATTTATGTCCCCCGCTGTTTTTTCCTCAACATTTTTGGTAGCAAATCCTTTATATTTTATTAATCTACAGCTCAATGTTGACCTTCAGCTAAAAAAGAAAAGTAATTTTCACTTGAATATGCTTTCCCAGTGATTACCTGCACAGTATGAATGAATCAAATTAAAATAAAAAATAATTATTTAAACTGAAATGTTTGTACTATTGGTATTTTAGGAACAGCCTGGTTTGAACACAGCCTGAGGACTCAACCTGAGGTAACACCACTCCATTGCTCTTACCTGTCCACCCTGCGATGAGCAGTCGACACACCCGACCTGGATGTTGCCATGTTTGGCCCCTGGGATGATCTGCAGTCGCTCAAAGTTACTGCCCAAAATCACCACGTCACAACCTGACGCATAGGCCTATCAAGAGACAGAGGAGACAGCAAGAAGAGGAGAGAGATGAAGATGACACTCAGAGCCACCCAGAGAGAATTGCATGAGGGGTCACTTGAACGTCACTTGTCCTGAAGCCAGTGTCACTGCATCAAGCATGCCACCATATGACAGCAGTGGAGTACAAGCAGACGAGATTAGAATTCAACGCTCTATTTCTGTGACTCTCAGAAGGAGATCTTCACATGAGCTGTGATTCACTGCAACTCTGCCTCCTTCACAAGTACACACAGACGAAAAGAAGTAGTTCTCCATTGATCCAGTCTCTGAATAGCACTGCAGAAGTACCTCATAGAGTTTGCTTTGAGATCACAGAGTGCAAAAGTAGTCAGAGGTACTGCCTTTGTATTTCAGACACGCAGTCCTTAAACCTTCAGTTACAAAGACTTCCTGCAGTAGAGGGAAGTGTTTTTGCGCTATTAAGCAAGATGCAAATTATACAGCAGTTAACATAACACAATGACACAGGCTACAATCTCATGCAAATATATACTAGCTTTGATAAAATCAAGCATTTGATCAAGCCCACACATCCCTATCTGCTAGATGCTGGACAATGATGGAGGGAGCTCATTATGGCCTTTTGTCCCACAGGGGACAAAGAGAATAAAGGAAGTAAGAAACACACATCAATTGCAACTTGACAAATGCTTTCATCTTAAGTTCTTTTTTATAACATATGTGTATACGTTTTTGGCACAGGTAAAGGCCTGGCTAGTTTAATACCTTCCCTACGCAGTGAGTTAATCCTAGACCTGGGTGAAACTGACAAAACTAATATTGTGTTTTGTCTACAGAGTTCTCTGCAGTGTTAAACAGTGGAAGTGCTCCACCTCGCCTGAGAGAAAGACACCTACATCATAAAAATTAAAACACTTGGGAAAAAAGAGTAGAGGTACTATTTCACACAGCAAATGCCATGTTTCATGAGTGCACCTATTGTTTAGGATGTCATCTACTCAGCACAGGCATATCACTTCCGCAAAACTATTTCCTGGGGTTAAAACCACAACCTTGATATAAATGATGTGGCAATGTTTGTGTTTAATGGTTGCTGCAAAACTGAATGTGAAGTAATCTTAACTTCTCAGAGAGAAAAAAATACTGTGCATACGCTGACCAAGAGGAAAGAGGTATAGTCGTTTTCAAATGTCAAACAAGCTCAATGTAAATTTTATCACTCATCTGTAAAGCAAGACAACAAAAAGAAGCATTTTGGGCCTATACATTAATTTACCAATTTTATTAATCATAATGCATATTATTATAATGCACTGCACCAAAAGCTTCTTGGCATCAGTGCTTTTTCCATACTCTACTTTTGCTCTGCTTACTACATTTGCATTCAAAACAACCCAGTGAGCTAAAATCTGCTCTGACGGATCAGTTTGGCCACCCTTTAAGAATCAGAGCTCTAAAATGGCTGGAAGAGAAATATTTCCAGAGCTTGAAATATCTTACCGTGAATGGCACATTGTTGACGCTCCCTACAGAGAAACAATTGTCTCCAGGGTTGACAGCCCCTGTGAGGACCTGATGGAGATTCATGACTCTTGTTTATAGTCCCCTTGTGTTCCTTCCTCCTCTCTCCTTTCTCACAACACCCTCCCACTCCAGGTGAGATTCATGGGAAACCATGGGAAGGAAGCCTTCATCTTCATCTGTAGCCTGTAATTTCACTTGAGTCTCTCTACAGGCTTGCTGTGAGGAAGAGAGGAGAGATAAAAACGGAGATGTAAACAGAGAATGTTTTGGTTCAGTAAGCCTCAGGCCCAGAGTATATTACTAACTCCTTGATATTGACTACAAATTGATTTAACACTCAGCACTTGTGATGTTATCAAGAATTCCTCCTTGACAGATGACCTGCTAATTGTTTCTGTTGCACTATATTGTGCATACAGAGCATCAGGTGCTCCTAGATCTTTTCCGCACAGGTCCAAAACTGCATCAAATCTGTCTCACAATGGGCCCTTGATGCACAAAAACACACTGGTCGTGTTGTGAGAATGTCCACTACTAATAAGCATTAAACCTTCTTGGCATACAGACAGCTAAATAAAAGGCATATTGATGTCAATGCTCATTTGATCCTGGTGGCCTATCTCAAAATCCATTAGTGTCAGACGGTTAACATTGAGAGTTATTTCCCTGCAAAACAAATGCTGTCAGCTTGATTGCTGAAAAACTAATTGGCATGTATAGGAACTGGAATGACCATCAGGTAGAAAACAGCAGCGTATTATGGGGGAGGGTTTTAAGGGAGACAGAATTTCTTGCAGTGTGGCTACTGTGTGACTGTCATAGCAAGATAAATCTAGTTAAGTCATTATATAGTGTTTAAAACTATAAGGCAGTTTATATATAGAACAATTCATACAGATGTACTGAGGTGATGGAAGTAGGTCGAGTTATTGGGTGGGTAACATCAGATAAGACTGAGAGATACGGAGAAAATCAAATATCACAATACTTTTGACCAAACACCTCAATATCAAAATCAAAATAATACTGTAGGCTCTACTTATAGTGCTTTGGCAACATATCCCACAATGAGCTTTTTAACAAATGGGTCTAATCATAAGTAATGAGAATATGACAACAAGTGTGTAACGGCAAATAACAGAGAAGCTAGATTACAGAAAATTACATCACTTTGCTGTGATGCAGATTTTAAAACCAGCAACACACAACACTTAAGATGTTATGATATCCTACATCTAAGATGATATCTAGTCTCATATCACATCATCAATATACTATCAATATATTGCCCAGGCCTAACAACAGATAATACCAGCACTGACTTTAGTATTCCCTGTCTACGTGCTGTACTGTATTTTACCTCTGAATGCTAGCAACAAAGCACGTCTAATACACACAAAAAAGCATTGTTAAAAGGGTGCAGAGCAAGTGTCAGTGAGCCAAGTGGGTCACCAGTGCAGACACACCTTACCTCAGCACTGCAAGACATCCTAAACTCCTTTGTTTTAATTAGGGGTGAGCGATACCACAAAATGTGGTTTCGATCCAAGTAATACAGGGCCAGAATTGACCACATCGATACTGATATGCTTTTTTTTTTTAAAAGCAGGACATACTATACTTTCATATAGGGAAAAACAGTGTGCCATGATTTATTAGGTGAATAACTGATAATAGTTTGCTAAAATAACAGCTGATGATGACCAGTAACAGTTTGAAGAAGATCTGATTTGACTAAAATATCAATTTAATTACTATATACCTGGATAATCTTTGCCTGAGACTCTCTAAACACACTGCCAGTGAACACTGTCTCTGTGTTAGTTTGGATGCTGAGGCATTTACTTCCTCCTCCTTTCTTTTTGGTATCAGCTCCAAGTTTTCTTTCTCGTGGTTTTTGTCCTCTTTCATTAAGCCATCACCGACACTAGGACCCTACTGACGCTAGGATCTATTCTCAAAATGAAAATGTGGTATCAACAACAGTGATTGTCAAATGCTGTGCTGCAGCACACTGGTGTGACATGATGCAAATCCAGGTGTGCAGTGGGATTTTGTGATAACCACATATTATTACTGCAATATTGAAATGGGCCCAGAGAGTTATGGATCAGTTTTGAATTGACTGTATCAGTATGTTATGGGCACCCATTTCCTAATAAAAAAGGCAAACTCTACCTTAAAAAATCTAATGTTATCTAATTTAAAAAAAAAAAAAAAGGTTCATGGGGAACCTATTTGTCACCGGTGACGTGAGGGAATTTTAAGCCTGTGACACATCACATTGTCTTACATTATCTTACATTATTTCCTGTTTAAATGGATGTATTATTGGTGCCTTGATGTGATTTTAAAACGTTTGAAATTAATTCGTGAATCACCTGTTAATAAATATTGATGAGTAATGGTTGGTTGTCAGTTGCTATTTGTGGATAAAAACAAACATTTCTGTTGTGATAAGAGTGATAACACACAAGGATATACACACAGGTGTGCCTTGAGATTTTGGCTTGCCCTTTGGTGTGCCTTGGGCACAAAACGTTTGAAAACCACTGATCTGTGTTATCGATATTTTCTGCCTACCCCTTGTTTTACAGTGTCTGTCCCCTAAACTTTGCTGCAGGCCCGGGTAGGTAATTGAGGAAACCAACATGCACACTAAAATGACATATTAATCCATGTCACGTCTTCAGATGCTTTACTTGTACATACAGTATGTCTTCACTTTGGGAGCGCAATAACTTGTGATTTTAATCTTACACCACAGAATAACATGTGTTCAGTAAAGTTAAGTGGAAAATAAGTCCGTAAATGTTTGGTCACGGCACCAATACAAAGTACAGCAGTAACGCTGCGGTATTTAATAACTGGAGAAAATGTAAGTTATGTTTCCTGTGCTGTGGCAACTCACGTGATAAAGTTTCACAAGCTACCACATTAAACACACCAAATGACACCGCACCTGAGTAACACTGTGTCACCCGTACAGATTAAACATATAACCAGCTAAGTGCCAGTGATTTTAAGCAAACTCTTCTCACAGTAGCTACCTGTTTTTAAGTCGTCGAATCATGACGCTAACTTAGCTGTCAAGTTTAGCTAGCCATCTGCAGTTTGTAGCATAAACACCTTGACGCGACCAGTGTTTGAGACAGTAATTAGCTGCTTACCTTGTGCTGCAACTCTGAATCCTGTCCTGCTGTAAATACAATGATAACATCCCTCACAGCTGCTCTTTTTGTTGAATGTAGCTCCCCAGCGTCAACTAAATGTTACGGATCTGCTCTGGTCAGTTAGCTTGCGTTAGCTCGTGCTAGCTTGTGAAGCTCTCTTTTAGCGAGCTCCTGAGCTAGAAAGCTAGCTGTAGGTCACACGAGGCACACATTTAGTGCCTGACAGTCTCTGCTGGCCAAGACGAGTAGCTTGTTACTTCTCAAAATGCTAACCATAAGAAGGAGCCAACCTCTCCCCAAGGTTAGCAAATGTTAGCTTCCAAGGAGGAAGCTTTTCCTTATGTTGAAGATGTGTCATGATCATGACTGTTTCGCTGCAATGCATTATGGTCCTTGTAGTTGCGTTCTGACCGAAGCAGAGCATAGCAGCATAGCATAGCACACACCTGCGTACTGTAAAAACAACATAGAGAGAAGAAATAATATAGCTTACATTCTTTCTCAAGAAATTATGTTATTAGTTTTTAAATATTATTTTAACTTTTTGTAACGGCTGTAACGGAGAATTGTGGTTGTACCGGCTTGTGGTGAGCACCTCCCCAGGTGTGGCTGAACTTTGTTACACTGTTGCTCAGCTGACAAAATGTCAAAATGTGGAGAAATAAAAATTATAAACTACTTTAACAGCTGTTAAAGTAGCTATTACTTTAGAAACTTAATTTCATAGATTTGGGAACATCATTTTACCCAGCCACGGATATCAAGATGAGCCACCAGCATCTGTGAACTAGCCTAAGTAAATACAGATCTCTGGAGGTGCTTAAACTGTTAGAAGAAAACAATGGTTGTACTTTGGTGTGACCACACCCAACAACGATGTGATGGCACACTGACAGACCCTCAGGTACACTTCTGCATCACCGCAGTCAGGTGAGAAGTCAAAGTAAACTGCTGTTTCCTGCATTCTGGTGAATATTTATGCACCAATTTGAGCCTTTTCTGCATCAATTTATGTCTATAATTCCATCAGAATAAAAGTCATCTGCTACTTTCATGTTTTATTTAGAGGGGGAAATGTAAATATGACTTTTCCTTCCCACAGTGTTGCACAAGGTATGAATACTGTTGTAACCATTACCCCCCAAATACTCTGTGATTCTGAATTTGTTTTCCAGTCCAGAAAAGCATAATCATCACAACAGTGCAATTAAATATTTTGGTAAGCCATTTTTCTGTGGGCCATCTGCAGTCTACTCAGTGGTTAGATTAAACAGGTTTAAACTATGATTTGTCAGTCCATAATTTGTTAAACTGATATTTCCTGATCCAATTTCAATGGCGTTAACCCGACACTAATCTTCTGTAATTATTGTGAAGTTTGAAGGATAGTTTTGCCAAAGCAAAACTTCAGGAACCTGTTCCTATTAAAATCTGCACACACTTCCTACAACCTAAAGACCCCTCATAAGTATAGTCTTGTACAGTGAGCCATATAACTGTATCCAGTCAAGCTTTTGTGACAGGCAGTTCCAAATTTTTGAATGTCAGTGTATGCCAATGTGTCTAGTATTTAGGGCTGTACAATTAATCCAAATATTACCAAACAAATGGCCGGGTTATTATCCAAAATCGCAGGAGCTGCAGAAATCACATCATCATTTTATATTTTTTCAGTGAAAATGAAACGCAAAAATTATCATTACAAATGAAACTGTGATTCATAGCGCAGTTGCGATATCCAGCAAAATAACCACAATATGGCTTTTGTTGCATATCATGCAGCTCTACTAGTTTTCTCTGCAAACTAAACTAAAATGATCACTCTCATAGCTGCCGGAGCTGCAATCATTTGCTTAATATAGAATACTGTACTTGTTTATTATCCTATTCAAGTGGGGTTTTTTATGTGCACTGTCATGTGTCCTTTTTTGGTTAATGTCAATATGTACTATATGTTTCCAGTCTCTTCTAATGTTTTGATGAAGACCCAAAAATATTGGGCTTTGCTGGACCAAGGCCACTAAATCTTTAATTCTCAGCATCTAATTTTCTTTTGTTGTTAGATTATGTTCCACAATGTTCAGTCAACAGATGTAAATTGAATCTAAATTTATATTTTATTCCATATTCTTGTCTGAGATGAGGGACAGAAGGGCAGTTTGAGGTGTGTGATGTCCTTGCAGTAAGCCTAAATAACCACAGGGTGTCACTCTTGCTCAATACACTGGACTCCCGTTTACTTTGACCGGTCCAGAAGATGGAACTGGACTAGCATTCTTGCTCATACCATCTGTTTTGTGTGGTTTTGCATCATTTCTGAACACATGTCTCCTTTTCCTGCATATAAGCATGTATTTATATTCAAAGTTATAACTACTTTGGTCAAAATTAACATTGTAAATGGTTGTAATTGTTGACTGAAAGGTGGCTCTTACAAACATGATATCAATGCAATGCAGTATGACGTTTAATGAACACAGAATAGACGCAGCTCGAGATGTAATTGTACATATACTCAATTCTTAATTTCTACTCGCACATATTTTTCCTTATTCTACCCAGGCTCCTTTGTAATGGGCAAAACACTGTTGAATGGGGGAATGAATGAGGATGGGGGGTTGCAGGCTTCAAACTCAATTAAAACGTGTGGAGATAAATGGGACAGGCGGTGTCCATAAATAATTAAAATGGCTGACATGTCAGTGACATTAAGGAAGGTTGGCGACATTTATCGTCATGGCAGTTGGATAGTGGCGATGATGAAACTGTTGACTTCCCAGTCAGGAAGTAGGTCACAGCATTATTAAAGATGTAGCCTCTTAGTATTACTGTGCTAAATATTACATAGCTTTTCATTTTTGACACACACACACGACCACTGTATCACTGTAGGTTATATTTATTTGCACTACATGTAAAATGTTTTGCACACAGACCTGTGCACACACCTCCACCAACACTCACACACAAACACTATCCATCCTGGTGTAATAACATCACCCTATCTCGTTTTACCATCTCAGTTTTCTACCAGTGGGTTTGACTTTGAACAACATCCACAGAGAAAATAAAAGAGAATTCTTTCATAGACAAACTCCAGTCCACGGTGTATAAAGGATATTGCTGTTCAGTGTGATATTGAATTCTCTGAGTGTGTGTAAGAGTGCCTAGTTCTTTGCCAGCAACAGTTTCTTTTCAGTGCAGACACTCAAAAAGAGAGAAGAAAATAGACTCTGTTCTTCACTCCTCCCTTTGAAACTGGATGTAACTATAATAAAGTTTAGTTGAGGTTAGTTTAAAGAACCCTCCTGTGTCAAAACACGGTCTCAAAGACATCAGGTGCTAATATCAAATTTCTGACTGAAAGTATTATGTTGTATGAAGAGCTCTCATTTATAGATAGTGGGCATACACTCTCAGCCTTGGCTGTTATTTCAGTGGTGGGGCCAGAGAGCTAAAAGTTAGAAGAGGTCCTAAAAATATCATCTCTGTGCATCGTCCAAGATAAATTTGGCAGCAGGAGAAGACTGAGACTGAGAAGAAAAAGAAGAAGAAAATGGGCATCAGCATTGTTCTAAAATAATAACAGCAAAAATAGACTATAGACAGTATAGAGGCAGCACAGTACATGTGATGGTTGCTGATGCATTTTATCCTATCATTTAGCTCCAATTTATTTTACATCCAGTGTTGGAAAGATTACTTTTGAAATATAATAGGTTACAGATTACTTGCTAGTAATATAAAAAGTAAGTGATTTAACTTAAAACAGAACTGCATAAATGTTGCACTCAAATTTGACCTAATGGCTTTGCTGCCTCGCGATGTCCAAAAATATATCAAGAGAGGTTATTCCTGCATGATTAAAAGATGAAAAGCAACAGAATGAATGCTACATATTGCATATAAGGTTTTACTGAAAATAATATATTGAAATCACCAACATTTTTTTAGTAAATGTAATTTAATTAAATATTTTTCTCATTAATTGTATCTAATTACAATTTATTTTCTCATTTTATCACATAACTTTGTTACATGTAACTCATTACTCCCCAACACTATTTATATTTAACATTGATACGTACAATATCTATGATATATAACAACAATCAAGTTTACACATACTTCACATGCTTTGTTTTTGCTACCATGAGTGCAATAAGTAACTATATTTCATACTGCTACTTTTTTTTAAAGACATTTTTTTGGGGCATATTTTGCCTTTAATTGATAGGAAAGAGTGAGAAGTGGGGAGAGAGAGAAGGAGCGACATGCAGCAAAGGGCCACAGGCTGGAATTGAACCCGGGCTGCTGCAGCAACAGCCTTGTACACAGGGAGCCTGCTCTATCCACTAAACCATCGCAACCCCTTCATGCTACTACTTGCTATTTGCAGAGATAAGAAACTGTACAACTTGCAATACGGCAACTTTCTTGTCTCTCAATTTATTTGTGACTGTTTTATCTCACACAATTTGTGTGTACAGTATTTAATTCCTTTTATTTTTGTTTTCCCATGTGTCATTTTGTGTATTGTAGATTCTCATAGTGTATACTAGTTGAAAAAAAAAATCCATATTGTGCATCTGTTCTTGTGTATACATCTCTTCTTTTATCTCTTTAAATTGTGAACTAGAAAAAAAAAATCAAGCTCTTCATGTTCATCTTCTGATTCTTGTGTGACTGTAGGATATAGTTTGATCTAGGGAATAAAATAATATAAAGGAGAAAATAGAACAGAATTTTTACATATTTCTTTACATAGCAAACAAAAGACACAAGAGGGCAGTATTGAAACATATAAAAAATCCAGGCGGCGAGGCTCTCCTAGCTATCAAGGCGCTGTAATTTAACCTCACGACCAGCCACACACTTGACTGCTGCATAATCCTATTGTTACATGTTCAGCAGACATATTGCAATGCAAAACACAGGCTGGTTTAAAATACCTCCCAAACCACCGGCCTGCTCAGTTTTAACAATCATGTCAGATTTATTTGCAAATTACACCAACATAAATCTTGATTATCAAGTTTGGGTCTCGCTCCAGATCACATGAACTGCGCCCCAGCTGCTTTGGAAGGTTGATTCAGTCCTTCCTAATGCATAATCCATGAGTTTTTATTTTTCCCTTGAAATGTGAGTTGTCTCTTTGAAGTGTTTTGTGGTATTATTATACTGTGGTTTGACGAGTAATAATGTTGATGTCTTGTATGAGCTGTAATTACTGGATCTGGAGGTAGGAGGGCAATGCCAAAATGGGCTTGAAGTTTCAGTGTGGCCGTGCTTTGATGTTTCATGGGTGTGGGGGAGAGGGGGATGCGAGGCGAGGCAGCTTTTCCACAGGAGAAAATACCCACAAGTTGCTGAACTTTGTCTGACAGACAACGACGTGAGTAACTAACCATAATGAAGCATAATGGCAAATAAAACAACTGTTCTTTTGAAGAGACTAGCCGTTTAACATTTGGCTTTGGTAATCAGAAAATGATAAATACTCTCATCTTGGGGTAATTATGAGTATCCTATAAACACTCATCAAATGATAAGCTTTCATTTTGGTATATACGTGTAAAACTGCACTGAGAGGGATAATGGGCTTTGTTTGCACTCAGTAAACCAAACCAGCTGCACTGCACTGCATGATAATATTGTTTTTGTTGGTGCCATCTCTGGCAGGCTTTCTGTGTTTGTAATCCACCGGCTCTTCCTCTTCTGTACTATAATTTCAACACTGTCCCCCAGTTCTGCGTAATGCAGTGACCTGAGTAAAAGCGTCCTTGGCTGTGAATGTTGTTGAGTCAACTGGAGGTGTGTTTGTGTGTGTTTTTGGCTGTCAGCGTGTGTGAAGGCCTGCGTACATCAGCGCATGTATCCATCTGTGCGAGCGTGCATGTGAACATGTGTGCGTCACCGCATGAAGTGTCTATGAGTGTATCTCCTGTGTGTGTTTGCGTTGCTCTTGAGCCTCATCCTGCAGAGGTGACTGTGAAACGATGGGAACAGACATTACGGTCGGAGGAAGAGGGGTTAGCAGGCAGGCAGGCAGGATATCCCATCACATTAGGGCTGCTGCTGCGCCCACTTCCTTCAACTCTTCCCAGGAAGAGGTCAGCAGAGGTCAAGCAGGCTCCTCCCTCTGTCATTATCCTTCCATCACCTGCCGCCCTGTCCCTGCTGACAACAGAACTTTTGCTTCTGTCTCTTCAACCTTTACTCTCGCAAGCAGCTTTAGCTCTTTATGAGTGCCCACCCCTTTTCTTTTTTTCTTGTCTGACTCTGCCTTTATGATTCTCACATCTTTTTTCCTCTCCATCTGTTCCCCAGCTCTCTTTTATTTGCCTCTTTTTGCTCTTTTGATAACCCTACATCACTCCCAATTTCCCTCTGTCATTTGCTCAGAGAACTCAGGGGTCTCTCTTTCTGAGATCTTTTGTTGAGTCTGCAGCTGATCTCTAGATTGCAACAGAGATACGAAACACCCACTGCTGCTTTCACAGGCAGACTGGAGACTGAACTGAATTCTGTCAGAGGAGGATCTCTGGTGAGTTTTTAGCAAGAGAGGAGAGAGGACTGGCTGTGTATTGTGAGCCTGAAAGCACAGCCTAATGTGTGTCAAAAATACAGCTAAAATCTGGGGCAAGTGGTAATGCAATATAGATGTTATGTCATCATGAATATTTCATGCAACACAACAATGTACTGCAATAGAATAATATATGTATATTGACTAACCTAAGCAACAGAGGTGATAATTTGACATCTTTATATTCTGTGTCATGCAAATTTAAAGTGAAATCTTTCAGCCATCTTGGCAAAGCATGACAGCTGCCTGGAAAAACGTCATTCACTTAATCCACGTTTTAAACAAAACGTCACTGTGTCTGTAAGTATGCCACTCAAATTAGTGATTTGCTTCTCACTTATCGGATTTGAAATCCACAAAGTTGCGCGCATCTTTGTACTGCAGATCTCTCCCTGTTTTGAGCACTAAGACGCTCCGCGGTTCACTCGCATTTGAGCTGTATTTGCCTAGATGTGTTTTGACTTTGTTTGAGCTCAGGTCTCTTAATCATCAGATGCTTTGGCATCATCCTTTGTCTGGCTGCCTCCTCCTGTCTGAGGGAATGTGGAGTGAACTTGCTTAATGAGGAGACAAGAATATTTTTCCATGATTTAAACAGAGATCACAGAGCAGACGTCCAGAACACATCTCTCTCAAACAACACACATCTGATAACAAATCATAAACAGTGTAGAGAGGCTAGATGAAAAACACTTACCACAGGAATTGTTTCTGTCTCCTGTCAGAAGAAACTAGACTCACATATAAGAGATGTCCACATTCAGTACACGTGGAGGATGGTGCAAAGTTTTCTGACATTAAGTATACAGTTTGTATCACCTTCAGTTAAATGATCCATAAATTGGGCGAATATCATGCTGCTAAACACAATTCACTTTAGTTGACCTCAAATCAAGAATCACATAATGTTTAAACACTAACATGTCCATATTTTCTACAACATCAAATTATCTGTGAAATGTGCAATCCAGCATTTAGTGTCTATGACAGATTGTTGAGTTACGGCTATTGAATACACCTGTAATGGCTGTGGTTGGGCCATTATCCTCCATGATATCTGGTTATTATGCCTGTCTGATTTATGCTGCTTCTGTCGACCCTCACCCATAGTGACCTACATTCACTTTCATCTCACCCATCAATCATTTAGCGGTTCAAAGCAAAGGTCTGTCTGTGGAGGAACGCAGCGGGCTTGATCATAATGGCATTAATTCTCCACTGGCACCATTAAAAAAGTGGCCAATAATATGTATCTAAAGGTGCTGTCACTGTAGCGCCGTGGATAAAAGGGAATACAAACTACAATACATCAAGGGATGATAAACGGGAAGCAGATTGTTTTGACGACTAAGCAAGCTGGTATCATCGCTTGCAGTAAATGCAAATACTGTGGTTCTTCAAGGTCAAAGTCCAATTTAAACAAATTCTGCTTCCTGTAATGCTGACCCCTTCATCCATTCAACCCCGAACAACCACTGTGCAGAGATAATGCAATAGAAATAACCCCTGCAGACTCTCAAGGAAAAAAAACAACAACGACTCAGTGGACAATAGTGGTGACAGAATATGTAGCTGAATGCAGTGGCACGCTATTTACACACAGCAAGGGTCAGAGACAGACGTGGAGATAGACGGACAGGCAGACAGAATGGGAGTGAGAAGGAAAGACAGAGAAATGCAATGGACTGAAAAATAGATGAGCACTATGGGTGTGTAAGGCTGGATGACTTATTCAGTAGGGACTGTGTGTACATGTCATTAAATCAGCCACTACCCACATGCAGCCGCCCAGGTGAAGTTAAAGCCGGAGCTAAGTGAGAGAACTGAGACGCTGGGGTCGAATCTGGATCCGGATTTGGATCTGCATCAACGGGCCGGGATGGAGATGGGAATAATAATATGCATTGTCAGGGGAACATCTGCTTCCACTTTGTATGCTATTGTAGTTCTTCTGAGCTATACTGTGCTCTGCGGCATCATTTCCTCATAAAATCAATTCCACTCAACACCTGATATGCATTCGTAGGTGCAATAAGGTAAGGTGAGGTGCACTGTACTCCCATGGTGTGTGTACACAAATATTTTGCTTGCTCATGTAACAAGGAGACAAAGGTCGGCTATGCTTACAGCAACACAATGTGTGATGGAATGGTAAAGCTGGACAAACTTTTTAAATATTCACCCCCCAAAAAACAGCAATAAATCACCCTGTTGCATTAATTATTCCCAGTGTAGCAGCCTAGTCGCAAGAGGAAAATGTTGGCACTATGCAATTCTGCAAATCCCAAATACGTTACATTTACACGTTCTATATATATCATAGCAACTTTCCTTTTTTGTTTTTTGATTTTTTTTTGGCTTTTGCCTTTAATCGATAGGACAGTATTGAGTGCAAAAAGGGGCGGAGAAAGAGGAGATGACCTTCAGCAAAGGGCCACAGGCTGGAATCGAGCCCACGGCCGCTGTGGCAAGGACATTGCATTTGTACATCGGAAGCCCGCTCTGTTCGCTGAGCTAGTGGGCGGCCACATCATATCAGCTTTTCTGAAGTGATGTAGCATATGAGCTGACTTTGTCATTGTATGATGGGGTGGGTGGTGGATGGTGCGTCACCTAGGCAAGACACCCGCCAAGCTGCAGACTGCTGCAGACCACTGTTTGAGACCAACAAACTGTGTTTCCAGCGTTTTTCTAGCCACCAAATATAAGTGTCTTTTAGTGACCCGTGGTTCTTTTTCAAGCGGCTTTTTACCCCCCAAACGAGGGTGTTGTTTAGTGACCCCCTCACTGTTTTTACAGTGTGGATAGTGCCACAAAAAGTGATAGTGTTTACCAAAACATAGCTGCATTTCACGCCAAGATAGTGGCCAGGTGGTTATTGTGCCTGCTATAACGTGCAAATGTAAGGTATCTATGGTTTGTGGAAACATACAATACCAACATTTTTTCTAGAAATTGGGCTGAGTGTAGATATACCTCCAAAATCATTTTATGGTACCATTGTGGTAAATGGACCTACACCTACTTTCTAGTCTTCTGACCACTCAAAGTGCTTTTTATACTACGAGTTACATTCACCCATTCACACACACATTCACACACTGGCGGCCAAGGCTACCATACCAGGTGCCACCTGCTACTCAGTTTTTAACACACTCACACACCCATGGAACAGCCATTGGGAGCAATTTGGGATTCTGTATCTTGCCAATAGATACTTCGAAACCGATAAGAATCTTCTGATTAGTGGATGACCCGCTCTGCCTCCCTGTGATAAAATGAATGTTAAATACACTTTTATTTCTGTGTGGGACCAGTATTGCCTAAAGTCTCATCTTACCTGACACATCTTCTACTCATAATGGGTTAAGAACTGGCCTGTGGGCAGAGAACAGTGAAGTGTGGATGGATGAAGCTGATCTCAGGAGTTGGTTGGAGCGAGGACTGTCTGGCCTGTACTCTTCACAGCTTGTCTGGCTCGGGGTTGTGTCTGGGCTGTGGCTGGTTGTGAGAAGAAGGCCCTCAACAGCAGGGCCAAGAAATTAGTGTCATCTGGTTGAAAAGAAAAAAGCTATTTAACACATGAATTATCAGCACACAAAGCAAAAGCGCACGTCCTGATAGCGTACAAGTTTTAATTATATATAACATTAGAATGCCAACATGTCTCTCAGGGCTTACATGAAAAGATTCTGCTAATCCATGCGTGTAATTTTTTTTTACAATGTTTTACAGGCTTTGAAAACTGGTAATTTATGTCACACATTTTTGTTAAAGTTTCTTTTGGTGCATAAACTCCCACACATAAGCAATTTATAGGTTGAAAAACAGAACACACAGACACGGACCTTTGAAAAGCGAAAGTCAGAACAGGAAATTTCATTGTTACAATGCCTAGATGCCACTCACATCCAGGGACACACCGGTGTTTAAGTACGAGTGATTTTGTGTTGACAGCACCTCCAACAGGGAAGCAAATTACAAATGGAGCCCATCAGGACTGTGAGGGACCGAGCTGGCAGGCGTGAGGAGACATAGGGGGATTTTCAGAGAGAGGTTTTTTTTTTTTTCTTCTAACCTGAAATGAAACAAACAATTTACAAAACATATGCAAATTTATTCTGAGCCAACAATAGGGGTGAAGGTAAGCTCTATATAATAATATACATAACATTAACTGAACAGACTGAACTGAATACTGAGGAATCATATATATCTATGATGGTTGATCGGACCATTTTTGAAACAAAGGGGTCACTCAAAGACAAACAGTATCAGCTAAACTACAAAGAAAACAAAGCAAAACAGGACAATCAGTCTATCAGTATATTATTACAGCAAATAACCAAAACAAAAGCACCAACAAACTGATTATCTACAGAAATCCTTCAAGTAGAAATTCCCACCCCCACCCTCTTCCATCAAGATGTGGCAGGCACTTGGTACATTCTGATTAGCCACTTCCTGTTTATAAGAGCTCTGATTTAGGTGGTGCACCTTTTGTTCTAGCCTGACAAGATGACCCTCCAGCTGCAGCACCTTCAGCACCGGTAATTCAAAGACATAGAAATTAAAGGCAATTTAAGGCAAACTTATCTAAAGACAAACTAGTGTGAGTGTACAGAAGTTCACTAAATGTGTGGGCTACAAATATGAACCAATGTACTGCCAACAATGCAAAAAACTGAGTGTGATGTATGAAACAAAAGCAGTGTGTCATCATTTTTCTGTTTGCAAATGTAAGCGCAATGTGCATAAGGCCAAAAGATCAAACTTAATGAAGCGAAAATGAACTATTATGTGTGAACTGTAGGGAAAACTAAAGTGTGTGCAGGAGGCAAACTGACATTTAAATTGCCAGTGTGTGTAGGATTTAGTGGGATATACTGGCAGAAATGGAATAAACTATAATAAGTGTGTTTTCCTTGGTGTATAATCACCTGAAAATAAGAACTGTTGTGTTTTAATTACCTTAAAATGAGCTGTTTATATCTACATAAGAAGCGGGTCCTCATCCAGAGATCCCCATGTTGCACTGCCATGATTCTAACTACCCAGTAGTTTTGGCATTTTTGTGTCAGCCACTGTAATTATCAGCCGCTCCGCATGAGAACATCAAAAAAACAGATTTTTAAAAAGTGAAATTGCTTTATTCAGTTTTTTTTTTTTGCTGGTTTAAATCACCAGGTCTGTTTGTTTTGGAGAGAAAGACACCTCTGTGGATAATTCACCACCTGAACAATTAACACTGAAGGAATCTTATCCTGTTTCAGCTGGATGCGATCTGCAATCCTCACCACTAGATGCCACTAAATCCCCCTAAATCTTACACACTGTCCTAAAAATCAAGTGTGTGGCAGCAGGTGTGGCCATCACAAGGGTGGATACAAGCATACATGTTGTCAGTAACCTACATATGAGGGGAAAATTGATGAATAAATCATATGTCAAGTAAAGGACTGAAAAAGATCAAGATTAAGAAAGGAGCTGAAAGGAGGTCTCTCAGTGCAGTTTGATCAGAGCATATAGCGACTATTATCAATAATAATGTGTTTTATGATGGTTTATTAAACAAACAGCTGAGATAATTAAAGCACTATGAGATTAAATGAAAAATTATGTGTTTACAGTTAACAGAAAATATTGGAGCCAAAAACTCACCCTCTTTGTCAAAGAAGCCACCACTCCAGTAAATGACCAGGTAAAATAACGTGAAACGACACCCCTGTGCTAATAACAACTACCAGAAGTGAAAGTGACCAAAAGAACATGTGCAGCCAAAGAAAATTATAAACAACAGAGGCTAAATACATATTCTGGCTCCTACAAGATCAATATCCCAAATCCAGTGACACACAATAGATAATTCAAAACAACAAAATAGTATTTGAGCATGAAGAGTGCATGAAGAGTCATTCTTAACCTTGTGAACACGTATCACTGATGATCTATTCGAACTGAAGGGTCATTTGGATATGACCTCCCCCATATACGTATGTTATCACCAGAATGATGTTCCATCCTCTCAGTGAATATTGAGCTTAGAGCAAGGGTCTTAAATGTCTGTAAGGCCAAGGACCCCCATAGATTTATACATTATGTTTGTTTCTGAGGCGGACAGTATTTCAGAGTCTCCTGCTTGAAAAGTTACAAACTAATCCATCATGAGTCATAAGACGTAGACTAGAAATAATAACTAACTGTTCACTAACTAGTTTGCCTCGCTGTTTTGGGCAGGTGCTGCATAGCAATTAAGCATTTGCTAGCTACATAATTGCACAAAGATTCATGGGTAACGGTCAGCAGTTAAATTACAGTTGCAGTTTTTTTTTGGATGAATAGGGCAATTTATCTTTGCTAATAATGAACTGGATTCATTTTAATCTGCATTTTCAGATGCATTTAAAAAAAAAAAAGAAGAAGCTGAAATTAACACTTGATTTACCAAACAATAATTTGGTGGCCACCTTGCAGTAACCCTGAGGACTCCCCTCAGGGGTTGCGGACCCTCTGTTGAAGACCTAGGGTTTAGACAAATAAGAATTAATCCAACAGTGTTGCCGTTTGTTTATGCGATGACCCAGTTTGTTTACTTGAAACCTTGGGGATATTCTCTCTTCACCTCACAGCTCCATTTGCAACGGACGTCAACAACCTCTTTCTCTCTTCTTTCAGACCTCATAAGCAGCTTGACGTCCATTTGTGAGGTAGATGAGGGAAGGGGGAAAACATAGACTCACGTGCACAAGCACTCAGGCCCCCACCCACACATACTCACATACACACACACACACACACACACACACACGCATACATACACACACACCCTAAGTCCCATCTGAGATTCTAAAGACTATGCTCTCTAACTGTCACTCCTAGTTACAGACCTATCATGCAGAAATGCTGACTTATTCATGGCTTTCATGCAAACCTGGATGCACAGAGGAAACTGAAGCTGGCTGGGGCGAGGCCCAGCAGGCTCGTGTGTGTGTGTGTGTGTGTGTGTGTGTGTGGCTTGTTTTATAGTACTATGCTTACTGTACCTTACTCAGCCATGCTTTACATCATTTTGCCATTACAGGTGACACACACACACACACACACACACACACACACACACACACACACACACACACACACACACACACACACACACAGGGTATACTGTATTTGCTGATGCAGATGCCTCTGGCTTACACTCTGAGCCCATTTCTAATAAGGCTAATAATACTTTTGGCAACTGTTGACCACATATTGATGACAGGATAAAAAATAGTTTTTACAGTGAGTAAGGGAGGATACATTTTATCCTTGTGTTATCTCATCATATTTTTATATCACACTATATTCAGTGATAGTAGCTGGGAGCAAGGCCTTCAGATAATGGTACCCATCTGGTTTAGAAACGCCTTGATCAGGACCCTGTTAGCGGCCAATATGCAACACTATAGCAGCATAGAATCATTACTAACAGGGTAACTATAATTAATGATGATAAAGAATAATTAAGATTAAAATTCACATTCACACATACACCAAGCCTATACCTGTCATTGTTTAGAGGTGAAAATAGCGCTAAGCACCTGATGTTTATGTGTCTGTATGGAAGTTGAGCAGCAATCAGTCATCTCTGAATACAAATCAGTTACCCAAAACCTTTTGCCGCCAGCAGCAGGGCTTCTTGAACTTGTGGAGCTGATGGAGGAAAAAAAAAAGTCAACTAGAATTTTCTTGGAGACCAATTAAAATGGTGTGAAAGTGTTGCTTGCCAGTTGATGGTGTTAAAAATGTGAATGCTCTTCCTGTGACACTGGGTGATTCTTATTTTCTGTAATTCTTACCATTGTCTACTAATTATCATAATATATCACCACCGAAACTGCGTGTGTGTTTGTGCTGCATATGTGTCTGCGTGTGTGGGTGAGGGATCTTTACAGCATTGAATTCATAACTAGGGCATCTGACTGTCACTCTCTACAGGCTTTTCTTATGATATATTCCGAGCTCCGCTTACAACTGCGAGCACTGTATACATGCGTGTGTGTTAAACTGTGTCGGTGTGCGCACAAACATGCATATGAGTGGATGTGTGAGTGACATCTCGCTGCCTGGGATAACTAATGATCATTATTCAGCAGCTCAGGGGCAACAGTATCTCAGTTTATTCTGTTTTTCTGTAGTAACTGACAGTCCATCACGCAGGATCTGTTGAATATTGCTCTCTAGTTACTCACACACGTAGGTAAAAATGTACATGCATGCTGGAAATACACAGATGAATACTATAATATCCCTCAAAAAATTCTGAGTTTAGTTTTTTGCGATTTTTAGATGCAGTCAGAAGTAAATGTTTCCAGCTGTTTTATGTTATATCTTTTACCTGGTGTTATAATAGTTTCTGATTTGTCTTTGGGGGCGTTATGGTGATACATGAGTACTTTCCACATTGTGGCCCATGTGCTTATTGTTTAAAAAACGGCTGTTAAAAGAATCTCGAAAGGGCAGTTCGCAACAAAATCAAAAATATATTTCCTCTTACCCATAGTGTTATTTATCAGTCTGGATTGTTTTGGTGTGAGTTGCAGAGTGTTGGAGTTATTGGCCGTAGAGATGTCTGTCTTCTCTTGAATATAATAGAACCAGATGGCACTCAGCTTGAGGTGCTCAAAGCGACAGAAAATTCAATTTGAAAAACTCAACAGCAATGTCTCTTTCCAGAAGGAATTTGTGCATCTACTCATGGACAAGAGGCTCGTGCTTGTGACAGCCTGAGGTGTAAACATTAATGGCATCTTCCTCGACTAGCTCGGTGATGCTAGGTGAGCTAGCAGTAGATGCTAGTACAGTGATATGGTCAGTGGGTGTGGGTCTGTAGAAAGAAAATAGTTCCCAAACAAAACTGCTCACAACAAGGTCATGATTTCTGGAAAGAGACATTGCTGCTGAGTTTAAATGTATTTTTTTATTGCTTTGTGCACCACAAGCCGAGCACCATCTGGTTCTACTATATTAAAGAGAAGACAGACATCTGAACGGCCGATATCTCCAACACTCTGCAACTCACCTCAAAACAATCTAGACTGATAAATAGCACTACAGGCAAGAAGGAAAATATGTATTTTGGATTTTTCGTTGAACCATCCCTTTACTTCAATTCTTGCTGTTTAAACACCCATGAATTCATACTGTATAATTTCCGCAGTTCAGTTTATATATTATTTTAGTTTTGATTATGTTTGATGAACCTCTGCTGCGAACAGACTCAAGGGTTTTGGAGTGAATAATGTACAGTGACAACAGCTAAATAATTTCCCTCTATCAGGCCTAAGTGCCTAAAATACAGCTGGGACACCTGTGTACACCGCTGAGCAAAGTGTCTAACAGTGGAACACAGTGGTGAACACTTCATCTCCGACGCTCTGTGCAGTTTGTAAGATTTATTTAAAATTTTATGGGCCGCACAAACAAATGTTTCTTCTGCTGGAAAACTGTGACGCTTACACTGTAAATTTATTGATTTTACTTTACTATAGTACATCACATTAATGTGGGGAGCTTTGGGGATACATGACAAACAGCATATTTAGATGACAGTTCCTCTAACAAATCTACAATATGGGACACTTTTATATAAATTACATGTGGGCATGGGTGGATTATGAGACAATGGGCCCCTGGGCACAGACATACAGAAGGTCCAACCACCTCTCCTACATATGAACTAGATGCACAGACTCTTAAGTAGTTTTGCCTCTTTTTCTTATTGTATTAAATCTCTGTCATAATGCACCTGTTTGGTTTTGTCTCTTTGTGGCAGTTTTGTGTCTCTTTGCTTTTTTTTGTGTTGCTTTTTGCTATTTTGCATCTCTTTGTGGTCATTTTGAGTCTCTTCGTAGTAGCTTTGCATCTCTTTGTGGTCATTTTTAATTAATTAATTAATTAGTTAATTAATTAGTCTCTTTTAATAGCTTTGTGTCTTTTTGTAGTCATTTTGAGTCTCTTTGTAGTAGTGTATCTCTTTGTGGTCACTTTGGGTCTCTTTGTGGTGTTTTTGTATCTCATTGTGGTCATTTTGACACTCTTGTAGCTTTGCATCTCTTTGTGGTCATTCAGAGTCTCTTGGTAGTTGCTTTTCATCTCTCTGTGGTTATTTTGAGTCTCTTTGTAGTAGCTTTGCGTCTCTTTGTGGTCATTTTGAGTCTCTTTGTGGTCTTTTTGTATCTCATTGTGGTCATTTTGAGTTTCTTTGTAGTAGCTTTGCATCTCTTTGTGGTCGTTTTTAGTCTCTGTGGTTGCTTTGTGTCTCTTTGCAGCCAATTTGAGTCTCTTTGTAGTAGCTTTGCATTGCTTTGTGGTCATTTTGAGTCTCTTTGTGGTCATTTTGAGACTCTTTATAGTAGCTTTGCATCTCATTGTGGTCATTTTGAGTCTCTTTGTGGTCTTTTTGAGTCTCTTCCTAGTCGGCACATGTTCATTTGAGTGACATTTCAGGGGTCAGGTTCAGGGGGTCCTGAAACTCAAGCCCCCTGGTCCTGTGCCCAGTAGGCCTGCCCATTAATACATCTGGTTCCTGAGAAAACTCTAAAGTGCTTTGTTTGTTTTTCATGACAGTTCCACATTATGAAGGGAATAAGTATCAGAATCCATTATATTGCCAATGGATTTTCACATACAAGGACTTTGCTTTTGTGTATGTGCATAACATAAACAGGAAAATGGAAAAAAAAAAAAGCATGAGCTCGTCTGTTGTGAAAGAGCTCCGGGTACTATAGCAAAACTCTGAATTAACAAACAAAACAGAATGCACAAACGCATCCGGGCAGCCATCTGCGGAGCCATCTCTTACTTACAGTATTCATGATATGCACTTCATTAACCCCCATGGGGTAAAAATCAGTTCATACCTCAACATTAATCTACGATGGAAGCAATTAATTCCCATTGTTCTTGTTAATTTGTGATTGTGCAGTGGTTAGGCATTTCTTGTGAAAATCCAGTTTGAATTTGAATGTTATAGCTCTTTGTATATCAGCTGTTTCATCGAAATATGTTTTCCCCCGAGAGCAGTCTTTAATTGTGTTTATTTGGGACCATATACAACAACATGCCTCTCACATAAGGAGAAGAGATGCATTGCACCAGATTTTGCTACTCACTAATTTCCATCTATAGTCTACTTTGTGACATATTAAATCTCAGCAGATGGAGTCTGTCAACTGTACAGCTGTCTAATATCATCCCAGACTCTTTTTGCTGATAAATTGGCCTGGTGCCATTCACAGTGAAGAGGTTTTTTTGTCCTATTAGAAATCAAAGATTTCTCTTTTGCAAAAAGGACAGGATCTTAAAATATGAGTGCACTTTAAATTAGCTTTTCTCCCCGCTGAATCAAACTTTTACCTCACTGTGTGTGTACTATAATGAACACCTGGCAAAATAACAGAGCTTCTAATTTCATATAATATTTTGGTCCCTCTTATAGCCCTGGGGTCTCTGCACACTCTCAATACATTGGACTGAACCTGCACAATGTCTCCAGAAACTCACAGTATCACTTCCAAGCCTGTGGCTGTTTACCAGTGTTTGACTGGATCCTTATAATCCCCACTTTCCTGTCTGTTTTCAGCACGATCCACAAGTGAGTATCAATTATGAGATGACAGAAACAGCAGAATACAGTCTATGCTATAAATGCGAATACAGCTGCCGTGCTCCCAGAAGTCACATATGGAAAAGTTTAGCAATCAGCAGTATGTTAGCCACAATTTCTAGATGTAACTTACATGTTTACTCTTTTCCACTTTACACCCTTTGGGGAAAATAAACAGGCTGCGGTGCCCATTACTACTACTGAGAGAGCGGTAGCAGACAGATTCAGTGATTGGCCTGCAACAGTACAATAGCAGTTACCACTGTAAATGGGCTCTGTTCCTTTCTCAGCTGTCTGTATGATCCACAGGTGAGCAGCAGCCATTAGGACTCTGGCAGCAGCAGTAGTGGCAGTTTTAACAAATGATGCTCCTCCAGTGGTCCAGCTGTAAAACACACAGCTCAGCAGGCCTCGAATAGACATCCCATCACCTACATCATATTGTAATATAAAAGCACAGCAGAACACCTGTGACTCCAGCAGACCCTGAACGTCACACAGTCCAACAGATACACTGCAGGCTGGCCATGGGTTTGTTATTGCTTAACAAGCTGATTCTAAGGTTTTGTTTTGTGTGGGAACTGGTGTGTTTGCATTTGAATTATGTCTCATTAAGTTAAAACATACATACACATTCAGTGTTTGCATATCTGCCACAGTGGTGGAATGTAAATACATTACCAGTAAGATTTTGAAGTAGGCCTTGAATTTTGAGGTGTTGGTACTTCACTTCAGTATTTCCACTTTACCTCATACTTTTCATTCACTGCTTGTTTTCAAGGAAAATGTAAAAGATGGAACGGTCATGAGGTCCGTGACAGCGTTCAGTGAGCCAGACTTTGGTGTCAGTTCTATTGGAATCAATGGGGCGAGCACTGCAAGTCACACTTTAACCCATCATATCCTTGTTGTTTCAACTTTGACTTAAAAATCCTTCCACTGGATTAAATAACACGTTACGTGATGTCGACTGGTGTTTTTATCCAAATATGCACGTTTGTTTTCCTTGTTATTAGTCTGTCCTGCAGCTGCATCTCAGCCTCTGTTAGACAGAGCCATGATCTGTTTGGAGACCAGTAACAGAGAAAACAAACGTGCATATTTGAATAAAAAACATTGGTCAACATCACGTAATGTGTGTTTCTTAATCTGGTGAAAAGATTTCTCAGTCAAAATCGAAACAACACCAAGATATCAGGGGATAAAGTGTGATTTGCAGTTCCTGCCACATTGACTCCAATAGAACTGAAACCAAAGCTCCGTGAGCGCTTTCACTGACCTCATGACAGTTTCTTCTGTCACATTTTTCTGCTTTTTTTAAGGAAATATTGCACTTTTTTTACTCCACTGTTATTTTACAGTTACGGCTGATTGAGTTCATTAGACAAATTGAGAAACATTCACTTAGTCAAGGCCGTGGGTGCTTACATGGAAGAAAAAGTCAGTAAAACAAAATGAAGCCCTAATTAGTATTTCTATTATGGTCTTCTACGGTAGGTAAGTTACTACTAACTAAATATTTTGCAGATTCTGGTTTTACATCTTATAAAACATGAGGCATTTTAAAGATTAAAATACCCAGCAGTTTGTGAAGTTGTTGAGATTAGCACCATGAGCAGCTACAACATTAAGAAAATACTTGATGCAGCCATCAGTGCTAATAAGACAATAAAAGCACCACTCTGTATAATGAGTACTCTACTTTAACTAAGTACAACGAGCTGACAATATTTAACATAATGTGTTTTCACTTGTGTAAAAGTCTGAATATACTCTTTGTGGATCTCTACTGATTGTGGTGGAAAGTAACTAAGTACATTTACTTGATTACTGTACTTGAGCACTCTTTCAATGTAGCCTACTTATATTTTACTTGAATATTTCCACTTTATGTTACTAAATACTTCCACTCAGAGGGGTAAACATTACTTTTTAACTCCACTACATTTATTTGACAGCTGTAGTTACTTCCCAGATTATCATTTTGGCAACACTTCCATGTCTTAATGCATTATAAACATACTTATAATGCATTACAATCTGTTTATAGCACTTTAAGCTTTTATAAAAAGTCATAATGCTTTATTATAATCATAATATATTATAAAACATTTGTAATGACTTGAAATGTCATAATAGTTTGTCACTGCTGGTCACTGTGCTTATAATTATAAATATACAGTGCTATACACAGATTATAACACATTATAGATATGTTTGTGATGCATTATAGACATGGGCTTGCAAAAAATGTCAGTGAATGACCAGCAATTATGAATTCTTGATCTTAAGTCATTATAAAATCCTTTATTATGTGTTACAATATTGTTATAAACCATTAGAAATATTTATGAGTGATTTTCTACAGTGCTATAATGCATTAGAAGTTTGTTTATAATACATTATAGACATAGGCATGGCAGAAACTGTTAATAAAATGTTATATAGAATGCTACACATTGTTAAACATTAGGATAGTAGCTTTAAACTTTTTTGGATTGTAACCCTTTCTATAAAAAAGCAGTGTCTAGTTGAGGCCCCTTGTTCACACTGACATGTTTATGAGTTGTTAGCAGCTCCATCAAAGAGACATTTCCCCTCTAAACTTGTGTTCTCAATGTCATCTTGTCAGTGTGTGTGTGTTCTAGGGCCTCATCCCACATTTCACAAGACAGCAAAGACTAGAGAAAAGTTCAGTTCAGTTCAGAAAAGTTCAGTTTTTCTGCAGAATAACAACATTTGATACTTCAAGTACAGTTTGCTGATTATACCTCTACAGAAGTAGGGTTTTAAGACTTTTACTTGTAAGTATTTTCACATGAATGTATTGGTACTATCACTTAAGTATAGGGAGAACTTCCTTCACCAGAGAGGTGAAGTGTCAGAGACGCAGGAAATTACTGCATGTTGCTACAAAGACTGTCACTGTCTGGAGGCAGGTGGGCGCAGTTCTTTTAGTATCTTCTCAGAGCAGCACAGGGGTGTGAATTTGTTACAGGGAATTACTGGAGGCCAGTAAAATGAGCAGATGTGTGTGACACTGGGAAGGTAATGTTTAGATCAAGTTCCAGGGGTTAGAGATGAGACAGGCGGGTTTAAGAGCTGCTGTATAGTCTAGTGAGGAGATTGGAGGGGGAAAAAAAAGCCTGGGTATGGAGCTGAGCTGAGTCCCTGCAGAATCGCTGGTGTGTGCCTGCTGCCTGTCCCAGCCGGGGATGTGATGGTTGCTCTATTTCAACCGTCTCTCCTCCACACACACAGTCCTAATGCGCCTGGGACAACTTTAGCAAGATAAGCGAGATAAGCTCTGACACGAGCATATTTCCACAGTTCAAACTAACTGGTGTGTATCTTGACATTATTGAGCTCGAATTATACCCTGCCCGCCTCCCACACTTAGCAACACTTCCACTTCAAAGTGTGTGTGTGTGAGAGCGTGAGAGAGAGCGAGTGAGATAGAGAGGGAGAGATTAAAGAGTTAGTGTGTGTGAGATACAGGGAGGGTTGTATGTAGTTTGTTTTGGTTCAGGGCTCGCAGCATTTGCATTGATGTTAGCAGATCAAAATGCTCTTCACATCTGGTTTTGTGTATAGTATCCATAATGATACACCTGCATGTGTCATTGGCACACAGCAAACTTGCACTCAAACCCATCTCTCACACAGAATTTTAATGAAGCCTGCTGTACATTATACTGTAAAATGAGATGTATGATATATGAATGCACTGCAGGCACTTAATTGCCAAAGAGGTGCTTGTATTTGCATATGCCTCGACCACATTTTAACTCGTCTGTTTATGATAAGATAAGTTTTTAACAAATCGTGCAAACAGAATCCAAATCTGCCCGAGAGAAACAACAGAGTGATTATGTTTCCGGCGTCACGTGCACAAGCCTGCCTGCCATTTGCTTCAAGTACGTGATGGTAAATGAGTTTTGCTTTTAAAACAAATTACATGATATCAGATGAGGAAAGGACTGGCAGGCATGAGCGCATTAGTTTACATTACAGAACAACGGTATAGTGTTTGGCATCGGGCCTGTGGAGGCAGCACTGTACGGAGCTGTTACAGTAACAAGACAGCAATAGTGCCTGACAGGCCACTACTCAGGAGCACAATTACACACACACACACACACCTACACACACACTGCTGCTTTCACAGGTGGCCTGTTATTATATAATGATAAACCCAAAGCCTCACACACATTAGCTTCACCCCCCACACACACACATTCGCAGGTGCTGGTCTAGCGGCCAGTCTGCGACGAGCCGAACAACGTAGGAGAAACATGGATTTGTAACTTGAAACTGCTTTATTACTGGTCTTAATCTCCTGGTTTCATTTGTTTTGGAGAGGAAGAGACCTCAGTGGATAATTGGGCTCCCAGTTAAAACCTCCTAGATCAATAAACACTGAAGGAATTCTAACCGCTTGGCACATGGGAGAAGTTTCAGCTGGTTGCAATCTGCTTTCCTCACCACTAGATGCCACCAAATCCATCACACTGCTCCTTTAATTTTAATGTTTTTATTGGAGGGTAACTAATGCACATGTTCTAATACTGAGGTTGACATGTCCCCTGTGTCCCCCCTGAAATCTACACCTATGATGTCTACACAGGTGTGTGCAAACTGTAATGTAATGTAACTGAAAGCATGTGCAAGGAGGCGTGCTTGTGTTTCGTGGCAGGCTTGCAGTTTTCAGTCTGACAAATTGATGTTGATTTTGGCTGGGTTAAGGCTCGGAAAGTGTGTGTGTGTGTGTGTGTGTGTGTAGGAGAAAGAGAATATGTGGAGCATGCATCCCTAAAATCAGATTGTGGCCTAAATGTACCATAAATTGACGCAGCAACTTTTTGAACTTTGCTGTTGTTTTCAGATTTCACCTGATGATGGCCCCTCAGATCAGATCAGGGCCAAGTGAAATAAGGGCCCATTTGTTAAAAACTACAAAGCATGTGTTTCTGTGTGCGTGCGCGCGTGCCAGCCTGGGACCACCAGGGAAGAAAGGGCAGTCTAGAGAGCAGAGAGATCAGACAAGAGACGCTCTGAACCTGATCACACTGTGATTCGCATCCACTGCGCACAAAAACCGGCCTGCGTCTTTATTGTGTCCTCAAAATCACCGTTGACAGTGTGCATGACACAGAGCCAGCGCATGTCTCCAATAAACCAGTTAATCTTAATTTACAACTAACCTCTTTAAGGTTTTCTTTTTCCCCCATTCCGTTTCGAAACTATTAATAGCGCGCAGGCTTTCTCCTTCTCCAACGCGCATTCTTATGAAATGCCGCTGCGTAAAAATAGAAATACAGTTGTCCATAACTGGCACCCATTGACACAATACCTCCCGTTCCAGGGCCGTAGCTCCTCCCAATGTATGTGTGAGAGAGTGTGTGTGTGTAGCGGGTGGGTGACAGCTGGGCTCGCAGCGCTCCGCTCCAGTCTGGTAAGAAGCTTCATCTCCAAATAGGATGACCGTCGGCTTTTGTGGAAGGGACTGCATTCAGCTCCGTAGCTAGTTCTGGGACAGCCGGTTCGTTCAGTTTACCTGAAGGGAGTTTAAAAGCCAAAACGTCGCTTGTTTCTCTCTAGTGTGGATTTCCGATGGATATTCCGATTTGAAGAGGTGTGATTTGAGCGCGGCATGTAACAAAAAGAAGCGCATGAGAGAAAAAGTAGCGCTCGTATTGTTATTCTGAAGCGAGCACCGTCTGAACTGCTTTTGAGAGCCGTACCTCATGGATTACTAAAAGACAGAGCTGTAAAATCACTCCGAGGCATATCCATTCATGAGCTGAAGGTAAGATTTCTTTGTTTATTTCAAACTTTAGGTGCGCTTAGCGCCTGTACCAGTCTTTCTCCAGCCCCGGAGGCTTGTTTTCTGTACAGCCAGGCTGCCGGGCGACAAGTGCACACGCTTCACAGGGTTACTTTATCAACTCAGGGTGATTTCGCGTATTTATATGGCATTGCTAAAGTTATAAAATAATCACAAAGTGGCTATTTATCGGTTCAAATGAGATCTGCGATCCTTTCCTACAAGAAAAAAACCCCACACTGCCGATACAAACAGAGCACAATTTCGTGCGTAATCCTTCTAATGCTGTTTACCCTTATGGAATAAAGAAGTGTCAGTCTCACAGGACATATAGCGGATCACATTGGGTGTAAACGCAAGCAAAACAATAACACTATCATTCCGGGGAGCAGGTACATGCACGGCAAATAAGAAATGTGGTTGTGGGAACTTGCCCGGACCGACTGTTGTCCTCTTGGTGCTCCGTCTGAAGTGCTTTTTTTTTAACAACCTTGCTGACTCTCTAAAGATGTAATAAAACCACAAGAAAAAAAAAAGTTGTAGGTTGGAAATAAATATGAAACACTGCAGTATTTACATATGAGTCAACTAACATATTCATGCCTAATTTGCTGCGAAAATGCTTAAACACAGAAGTGCTTGCTCCATTATTACAGTGCATGATGGGATTTTCATTTGCCATTAATTTTCACATGATTGGAAATTCTGAATTAGAGTAGCAATTTACATGTAGACTAATGATGCAGCCGGTGTTTACAATCCTTTTTTCTGTTTCTCATTCTTTCTCTAAAACTAATCTGAATCACAGAGATGTGCTGTGAATTAATTAGTCATTTTACATGCAGATTTTAATCATTCTTAAGTGAGTTACTCTGCAAGCTGAGGCTTTTTCTCTCCCTGCTTCCACACACATGCACACGCACACACACACTGGTTAGGGTGTGTTCAGGGATTTCAAGCTACCAGGAGGCGGAGTGGTCACCATTACTGTGGTCCAAAAGATCAATCAAATGTTTGTAATTCTGAACCAGGAGACAAAATTGCACTGGTCTCAGAAGTGGATTTGCCATTAAATGAAGTGCTGCTGCACATTATTTCTTTAACAAGCTGGGAGAGGAGATAGAGGCCTCACAAACCACATCCAGCAGACTAACTGCCAACACCCAGTCACTCCCAGTGGTTTCCCTCTCTCCTCTCCTCTCCTCTCCTCTCCTCTCCTCTCCTCTCCTCTCCTCTCCTCTCCCAGTATAAGACCCCCCCCTCCCAGAGGCACTGGGGAAAAGCTGGAAAAAGGATTCAGCAACTCTAAATGTAGGTTATAGATTATCAAGTGTGCAAGGGGTGATGATATAAATGTGTGAATCTGGGGAGTATTGAAGGCCCACAGCAAAATGCGCCTCTTGTCAGCTGATTTTCAGCAGCAGCTCATAGTGTTTTGGAAACATGATTCTAGTATTAGCCTTACAAAAGAAACAAGAAAAAAGAAAGATTTCATGCCAGCTCTGAGAGGAAAGGCTGTTGTATTTCATCTGTTTTTTCCTGAAATCACTAAAAATATTTGGTGCTCCCGTACATATATTTTCATCTGTGACCTTATGTTTTATTGCAGTCAGTATACATACTATGCTGGGTGTTACACATAGATCTTGAATGTGAAATAGCAGAATGTTTTACCACTGCTCATCCTACAAGATCAGCCTCAAGGCATTCAAATGTCCTGGAGGCATTTTTGAGATGTTGCAGGGGCTGTAAATCCCACCCCACTGTTTCATAAAGGGTACAACACCACAAACCAGAGTGCTAATCCCGCTGTTAACACATTATACATTGACATGTTGTGGTGCTGCTGATACATGAATTACAGCATGATTACCTTTGTCACAGCCGCCCGCCTGTTCTCCTCCTGGTGAGGCAGAGTAGAGCACAGCGACCAGAGTTGTTGCTTGTATTTGGAGCAATGCTCCGTGGAGCATTTGATCCGCCGATCCCCTAACAATGGCAATGGGGATGGCATTGTGTGTGACTGATGTGGATTTGTCACACTGTATGTGTGTGCATGTGTGTGTGAGAGAGAGGCAAAGAGAGGCAGAGTTAGTATTTACCTTTTCCAGTTAAGGACAGATGCAGTCTGAATACAGTAGTTTTGAATAATTGATAAATGGCTTTGCTCCCGAATTGGCCCTCTATTATAAACAATGAAAGCGGTCAGCTGCTGTTAACCATTGCTCCTCATTCAGATAGTGTCAATACGCAGCATTCAATAGTGTGTGTATTTATGCATATTTTATAAAAGCCATGTTTTATTGATGCACGTCCTTGGTGTGTGGGCTGGCTGGTGTTTTTTTTTTTTTTTTTCTCCAAACAATTAGAGTGCGAGAAAGCATCAAACCCCTCTCACTCATCTGGATGTGATTTATTGATGCTTAACCCATTTTCCAGATTCCACCATCTTTCTAAATTGCAGCTGCTTCAATTACACTGCCTTTAACGCTAAATGACAAACCCGCTCCAGTTCTAGTGGAACATGAAAAAAAAGAGGAATAATCATGAGTGTGCTTATGTGTTTTAGCACATTTTGTTTCAGGTCAGCGTAATCAAAGAAGCTTGTGTTTTAATGGAGCTGTCCATCACAGATGTTACATGGCACATTTGCTGGTTTTAGCTGCGCTCAAGTTGGCTCTCCTCGCGGAGTCAGTGGGAGTCTGTTGTGATTCAGAAGGTGAAAAAAGAAACAGGAAGAGATTCTGACACGCTATAACAAATTACACAACTCCCTCTCTGTATAAACATTTTACTTAACCTTCTGCTGCTCCATTCCTCTCTTTTTTTGGTCTCGATTTCCCTGACCCTCTGAAGATGAACCCATTATTTGATAAATGCATTTCATTTCATCTTGGAAAACATACTGAATGATATTATACAGAATCACAGGAGATGGCAGACCTACTTTTAGATTTCCATGTATCTGCTTTGTTTATGCATTTAAGCTAGTCGTTTATTTGCTCACCACCCACCATCCTTTCAAGTTAACTTGGAACATATCGCTCCCTTGTTTATAGGAGATGATAAATTATATTCAGGGCACTATAGAGGCCTAATATATCTCACCGTGCAGCATGGTCCAGTGTGCTCTATTCACAGCATGGCTCATTGAAAATGTAATCACTCGCTGATCAGTTGCATCAGCGTGTTGTTTCATGCTCTCTGTCTTTCACACACACACACACACACACACACACACACACACGGAAGCATGGCGTTTCATTGTGTTGTTCTAACTGGCTGCTTTCCTCCACTTAGCCTTAACCCTTGCGGCTCCCTATAAATGACTCTACGGTGCATCCATTGAATTAACTGTCCATGTGTTAAACACTCTTCATACTCGTTACATTAGCATAATTGATTGAGCGTGTTGTCTGTGCCAAGAAAGCCAGAGGCAGGAGGAACCGGGCGCAAAGGCTTATTTGGGCCGGGCGCTGCAAGTCAGTGGTAGAATTGGCGCAGGGTCTGTTGGTGTTTTGGCTGTTGGGTCCTTGGCAAAGCTTTGTTGTTAGAAATTAAGTGAATTAGAAAGTGATAGCCAGCCCATCTACAAGGAGACTGTTGAGGAGCCAAAGTTTTACAGCGTGCGTGCCAAATGAAAACATTCAAAATCAGCTTTTAACATCAGGTTTCTCTTTGAGGGAGTTTGATATTTTAAATACTTAGTACATGTGACATTAACATGCAGTAATACCTTTGTCACAGTTGAGTTTGGTAGCCTGTCATTACTCAAATGGAACGGAAAGGAAATGCATTTGCAGGGATAATCCAAAAGCAGTGGGGCTTTGTGTGATTTCCTGGGAGATGGATGAATGACTGGCCATGAAAAGAGCCGAGTCTTGTACTTCGAATCAGATGATTTAAATTGCAGTACACAGCATTAAAATATGATGTCCTAGTTCCCGTCCTGCTGTTGTGCTTTTACAGGTGAGAGCGGCCAGCTGTGAGTCATGGAGAGAGCCACAGTCTGTTAAGACTCATTAGGGCCGCATCCGCTGCTGAGGCTGTGGTTATTTCTGTGGTTAGGATGCTTGTTGGAAGTCAATAAGGAGGTGTGTGTCATGAGGATGTTAAACTCTGCCACTTCTTCTTTTGCTCGCTTAGCCCTAACTCTGCCGATAACTCATGTGTCTTCGTGTTAAGTCAGACCCTTTGCCATTTTCTGTGTGTGTAATGCCGCAAAGCACGCAGGGTGGCTAATGGTGGGGGGGTTTGAGTGTGTGTACTCGGTGTGTGTGACTCTCTGTGACTAAGCGTGCATGTTTGCGTGCTGTTGTTCGAGTGCATCTGTCCCTCCTCCCCAGGCCCCAGCGATTGGCACTGCATCTCTCATCTATTAATCATAGAGAGCGCTTGCTCTCTCATTCCGTTGCCATAGTTTCAGGACCTGAGACAGTGTTGGGGTGCCTGGCTGCCTGGAGAGAGGAGAAGTGAGAGGAAGAGGAGGAGGAAAGGAAAGGAAAGGAGAGTAAAGGAAAGAGGTGTGACTGTGGAGGAAATGAGGATATAAACAGTGGAGCGAGGGGGAAGGCAGTACAATTGAAATAGAGCAGAGGAGGAAAGAGAGGAAGTGATTGAAAGAGCAATGGCAGGCTAACACATCGAGCAGGTCCTCACACCGTGCATGAGTGTGCTTCAAGAACCAAAATGGATTCCATTTTTATCACAGCAGTGAACCCTCTGTCTCCTTCTGTGCGTGCATCTTTTCAGTCTCTCTCCCTTGCACACGCACATATATAAACTCCCTCTCGCTCTGTGCTCTCCTTCCTAAAGAGAGCAGAAGAATATTTTCACAGTAGGCATCATCTTGTGAATAGCACGTTCGTGGGGCTGGTGCATCTCCAGTGTGTCACAGTACATTGAGCGGCTGTTATTTCACCTTGCTTTACAATGGGAAAGCCTTCCACTGAGCTGAGATGGAAGATGGGCCAGGGCCTCCTGTTTCATGCTCAGTTGGATGTGTTGATGGTAAATCATGCTGGATTCATGTGTTATTCAATGATGGATCACTACGGAAATAAACCACAATGGAAATTTCCAAGGCGGGAAATACCTCTTGCTATCAAGCCTTGTCTCTCCATCTCTGTCTCTGTATTTATCTGCCTGCCTTCCTTTCTTTTCCTGTCCTGTTTTCTTTCTCTCCACCTCTCCTCCACATTTAGATTTTCCTCTGTGCAGACGAAACACTGAACACACACTGCTACTTTCAGAGAAGGGCTTCTTGTTTTGGCTGTAGGCTTTGTACCTCCCATATGACCTCATAATCTCATTTGGGTCTTTTAATGGCTAACCATGCACTAATGTGGTGGTTGTATTATCGCCTTGTCTCATCACATCATACCCTGCTTGTGAGCATTTCCAATGGGAGCTTTCGGAGAGTGGGCAACCGGCAGCACTGTAATCATGGGATTCTCAGGGCACACACAACCTCCTTTCTCTCAAATGCGTGTACACAATTACACATAAACTCACTCATACTCGCACAAAAGACACATGTAAGTGCACACGGATTCGCGCGCTGGGGCAGTTTCTTTCATGTCAGAGGAATAAAAGAAAGCTTGTCATTGTTGCAGTGGTGCACAGTGAGTGCCAATGGGCAGAAACCCAAGAGTACCTGATTGTAGAGTACACTGTGTAATTCTCCCTTCACCATGTATGGACTTTCTGCAGGGGAATTACCATTAGGGGACAGAAGGACAAAGGAGGAAGTGATAGGGTGCGTTTGCTTTTTGTGCTGATAGCACCGGGGTGCTTTTGTGCCTTTGAAGTGATGGGATTGCAGGTGACATCATAGCAGTCGCATTCTCAGGTGCAGCAGGTGAATTAATCCAGGTGGGGGATGAGGTAAGGGTGTGTGTGTGTGTGTGTGTGTCTGTGTGTGCAAATCCGCCGTGTTAATGCTCTTGAGTATCTGTGGAAGCAGGCATGCATAACTCTGTGTGTGTGTGTGTGTGTGTGTGTGTGTGTGTGTGTGGACGTGCATTTGTGTGTGTGCATCCGTCATCAAAGCAGAGGAAAGCCGGTGTGTAAGGTGATCTGTATGCTCATGGCAGAGCAGCAGTCATACTCTCCCAGAGGCTATAAGCCTCGCTGAATGTGGAACAAGCAGCTTCTTCTTCCACAGATCCGCTGCTGGTTTCCATGCGCTGGCCAAACAAGGCTAGACAGATTTGGTTTATTATCCATGTTTCTGGATTTCCTCCACTGCAACATTTCTGTTCAAATTATCTGTCAGCGGGGATGAAGTTTCACATAATCTAATATTGCTTTCTATCTTGTGATGCAAACATTTAATAGCTGGCCCCAAACCTGGCAGGACGGGCTCAGCTCAAGCAAGCATCCACTGATATCCTAGACAGCAGGTAATTTGTAACAACCGTCCCCAGCTCATCTGACACACTGATGATGATGATAAATTGCTTGTAATTGGCCCTGGGTGAATATTAATTATTTCCAGGTGATTGGTAAATCTTTACAATGACCTGTAGTTATTCTGACACATAAACATGAGACGCAATAAGGAAAGACTTTCACAATCTGCCATACGAAAGCAATCAAAACAATTATGATGCGTTCAAGTTAGTCGCTAATACCTGAAACCTTACACAACCAGCATTATTAACATTATTTATATTCGCAGTATTCCTTACAGCAAATAGAAAAATACAGACTGCACGTGTTTCTTCAGAGTTTTCCTCAAACCTTGTTAAGAAATCAGTCTTCTCCTGGTCACAGTGGCTGGCAGACTACAAGTGATTCCCCCGAGGGTCCTCTATTTCAGAATCCAATCAGGCAGAACTCGGAACAATATTACCTCTGTGTGTGTGTGTACATTTATTACATAGCTAATGAACAAATTGCAGCCATGTGGCATGGCCTGGTGGCGTGGTTGCTGAAAAAGAAAAAAAATAAAAGCAGGCTCACACTCCACGCACACACTCCAGCCTTCAGCCACTGTCTACCCCTTTCCCTCTTTTCACCACAACACACACACACACACACACACACACACGCCCAACCACAAGGCCCCCAGTGTTCTTGGCCTGTCTGTCCATCAGCTCATGCGGAGCGCTGGGCTGGGAGTACTTATCATCACTCTGCTGAGTGGAGGCCTCACAAAAGGCCCACTCACATCACACACACACACACATACATGCACACAATTCAGTCAGCACAGGGAGGCTGCTCGGTACAGCCAGGGCCGCTGGACTGATTAAATGTATGGTGTGACAGCAGCCTGAGCCGACACCGGGAGGAAGGGAGCCTGATAGGCAAATGGGGACTAGTGGGCAGGTAGACAGGTAGGAGGGCAAGCCTATCTCCAATGAAATACTTTAATTTGCTTTGCCAAATATCTCATGGAGGAACTGCTGCCTGATTATATTCACTGGGAATGTTTTTACAATCCAGGAAGTGTAGCATCCTCATACGAAGTCACAGAAGAGGTCAAGGTGAATGGTTGGTATTCAAACCCAGGAAAAATGGTTTCGGTAAAGTGAAGGCTCACTGGCTCGCTGCCTTGCTCTCTCAATGTCTCATGCTTCAAGTCAGCGTTGACCTTTTCAGTTTTTAACCACAAGTGCACTTTTAACCTCAACCATGTCTTTTGAGTTGCCTCAACATAACCATAAAATGTGAAAGGAAAAGTTTGACATTTTGTGAAATAACACTCATTTGCTTTCTCGCTAAAGTTGGGCATTCACTGTACGATGTGAGCCGATATTTGAGCCGCATGACTCATGTTGGAGTCAGACCGAATTTCTGCTTCGTTGGGCGTCGTTCGCCGTGCAGTGTACAGAGAGGATGAGAACCAATCACAGCCCGATCAACTGCTCCCAACTGGCTGTTGGACATTCAGATGAATTCCTAACATGTCAGGAATTTTGGTCAGCTGTCGTCAAACTCTTGCACAGCAGAGCCGTGAGTCGATTCCCCAACATAAGTGCCTTGCTGTGCCCACATGAAGTGGCATACAATGCAAAGTGCCATAATGTGGACGGAAATTATGGAGGCCAGGTTGGTCAAGCTGTAGGAACGGTATATGTGACTCTTTGATGTTTCTTCCCCCTCCTATCATGACGAAAATGAAATGCAAATGCAAACAAACTGGTACCTGACTAGCAGCTTTCAAAAGAATCTTCATTGAACACTGAATGGCTGCAGGGGCCAGTGGGCCTTTTTATTTTCAATTTTACATGTGCAGTGTGAGCGCATAAATCGTGAGCTTTGGCCTTACATAGCAGAAGATTAGCTCGTATAGTGGGAGTTCGAATTGAATTGAACAACATTTCTGAGCTCAAATCGTACAGTGTATGCTCAGCTTAAGAGTTTTGTATAACAAGATTGTTACCACTGTTTTGTCTGTATGCTGAATATGAAGTTATAGCCAGTAGCTGGTTAGCTTAGCTTCGCACAAAGACTGGAAATAGGGGGATAACAGCTAGCCTGGCTCAGTCTGATTGTAAAAAAAGTTAAATCCATGGTGTAAAAGCAACATATTGTGGTTTCACAGGGAATAGGTGTCAGACTGATTTTTGGCTGGCAGGAGTCGATTCCAGCAGCAGAGACTTCAGGAAGCTGCTGTTCCCAGTACAGAACACCCATTAAACCCCAAGGTGTCATTTTTACACTTTGGTTTTGTAGAGGTTAAACACACAAGCGAGCCTTTGGAGGTGCTGCTAGGCTGATTTTGTTACTTTTGACAAGGCCAGACTCGCTGTTTCTCCTGTCAACAGTATTTGTGCTAAGCTAACCGGCTACTGACTGTAGTTTCATATCTGCCATACAGACATGTGTGGTATCGATCTTCTTGTCTACTTCCGGGCAAGAAAACAAGTGAGTGTAATTCCCAAAATGTCAAACTATTTCTTTCATCATGCATCATGATATAGATATGTTTCTTATAAACATTTTGCATTGGCATCGGACGTACACACAATATGTTATATATGAAAATGTAATCCAAATATCAGCATGTTTCTTAAAATGTGTCAATGCAAATTATTGTGGTTTTATATGAATGTAATTTTCAGGAGACAGGAGGAAACCTTTTCGGAAAGAGACAGGCTGGAGAAACAGACAGACAGACAGTGATGGAGATACTCAGGGGTTAGGGGGCGTTGAGGAAAGCACAGACTCACAGGGGTAGCTGGGATATCTAAGTAGACAGGTATAGGGAAGGCAGCCTGTCAGAGAGAGTAATAGAAAGAGGCTGGACGGTTAGCGAGGGGAGGCGGGTGGTGAGGTTTTTAGGCACACAGAGCAAAGGAACTCAACACATCTCCTTTTCAAAATGAATTCTCGTGAAAAGAAATAATATTTCACCTCGCCCCCATCCAAGCCCCTTTAATCTGGACAAAAGGTGCTCTGTATGTGGGCAGGTAATCAGGCAAGCAGTTTGATAGGCAGGAAGACAGACAAGCTGTGAAGCAGGAAAAGAGAAGTTGTGCCTTGCATGATAATGTATTCATTCATCCCCCACTCTGATAATGTTCACAGCATGCTTGGCTTGATTCATTCATCACAGTCTACTGGGGGCCTTTTTACGTTATTTGTTAAAAAGCCTCTTTGCTTTTCTAAACCTGTTAAGGTTTTGATTTGTGCGTTGACTGGATTATTCAGGAGGTGATTGCTTCTGGGTTTTGTGAAGGTGTGTGAGGCTATGTGCATGCTTTTGAGCTAGTGTCTTATTTGTGTATGTATGCAGTCTTGGTGCATAAATAGGCGTGTGTAGAGACTGAGAATTCTGCAATGAGGCCTATTTTGGTCTCTGAGTAGTTTGGTTTGATTGGGCAGTGCAGCAGCTGCATACTGAAACGCTGTGTCTTTTGATCTACTCTCATCCTCAACTAATCTGCGACCGTCTCATCTGTATTCGCTGATAAGTTCTCTGTG
>NC_065513.1:29360782-29477311 GCF_006386435.1 Epinephelus moara | reverse complement strand
CCCTGTAACTTTATCAATCTATACTGTCACTTACCCTCTTTGGCCTTATACCTCTCCTGAAATAGTTGAACATAAATCCAGCCTGCAGTTTGCTCTTTTGTGCCCTTTATTCTTTTTGCAATACCAAGCTACACCTAGCACTACAAACTGTCTTTCATGTGCTAATATTAGTGTCCTTACACACATGAAGCTGTATGTTTTTAGACCCTTTGCTAATACATACTCACTTCTAACAAACCTCACTGAAGTTTGAATGGAAATGCAGCAATACCTGCATTGTCAAATGTTCTAGTTTGACAATACAAAGTGAGGAAAGATGTGCCTATTCTGCAAATCTTGCAATATGAGTTTGACTGGAAATTCAGGTACCACCATCTGGATGTTTCCGACCCATCCGCAAATTTACTTTCATACCCAAATGAGTTTTTTTGAACACATCTCACCTGCTGGTTGAGCTCCACATTAGGCTGGCTTAGCAACACCTCGACCACCTCTGATACAGAAAGAAAAAAAGAGAATTTGAGTGACGGATTGAGTGACGTTATCATGAGATGTATCACATATCAATCATGCAGGAACAATGTAAGAACATGGAAGAACTTGAGCACTGTCATCAACCAAGTTCCTGTTTCTCTGTACTTCACTTCTCATGTAAAACAAATCTGCCAGTGTGTCACAATTTGAGATTTATGTAATTCCATTCAGTCATTGTGTCAGCAGGGTACAGAGTTTGATCAATCTATGCCATAAATGCCATTTTGTGTAAAGTAAATCTTTACATGTTTATAACAACTATTGTTACCTTTGTGTCCTCCGTGACATGCCCAGTAGAGGGGAGTGTTTCCAGCCTTATCCAACCCGTTGATTGCGACCTTGTTTTCCACACATTCCCTCAGCCAGCTCAGATTGCCTGTTAAAATACACAAACATACACACACACACAAAGCACACACAGAGTTGAATACTAATAATGCAAACAGTGTCACAGCTCTTCAGCAGAAACAGAACAGACGTTATCAAGGTCAAGGTTGTCTTTTTTTGTCTCCACACAGAGAGAGAACTGTCTTGGATTGAAAGAAATGATTCACAGAAAAACATCACACAAAAAAAATAATAGTTGTTGCACCTCGTTTGGCTGCTTCGTGCATTGGATTGTCAATAGACTCTGCATGCTCAGCCACTAAAAGAAAGAAAAACAAGATCATTAGTGCATTGTCTATGATTCACAATAACTAGGGACAAATGTTTGTATTATTATCATGTAATGAAATTCAAAGTTTGCTTGTCTGTATTGTCTACTCACCATAGTTACTTGGAATCAGTCCTGTCCTTCCTCGGCATGTGCCTTTCCACCAATTACTGTCACTCTGAGGATAATAGTAAAGCAAAAATATATTTATTTAATTTAAAAATAGTCATTGAAGCAAATGAGAAGAGACAAACAGGAGAAAGTGAGCAAATAAAATACTAATACAAGGACAGTAGTCGTGACATAAAAAAGGAGAGAAAAGTGCAAATGAAAGGGGAAAAGAAATTAACCAAAAGGCGGAAAATGGAAACTCAAAAGGGAGACAAAATGCAAAGAGTGCAACACTGAGATTCCAAAGAAAAGGGAAGTGAAAATTCAATCTGAACGGGACAAGACGACTGGAAGTGGAAAACGTCAGCTGAATCTCTGAGGTTTTACTTACTGTGTCAGAGATGTAAAGGAAGTCTCCCTCTTCAAAGAACAGCTCGTCTGGCTGGAAAATAAAAAATAAGACATGGTTAACTCCAGGCTGATGTTCAGTGTTCTGATCTTAAGACTGACTTTTGTGCTACACTTCCCCCCAGTCTTCCCCTTTTTACTGTTCACCAACAACTCAAACAGTCGTCACTAGAATGTGGTTTAACCTCTAAATGTTATGGAGGACGTAAAAGACGGATTAGTGACACTGTTTAGTGGGTGATGAATTTTTATTTTTATTTCAGTGGTTTTATCTGAAATGAGTAATCAATTCATTACTGAGTCAATCCACGGAAAATTAATCTGCAACTGTTTCCTTTGATAATTAATGAATGATTTTAGTCATTTATTTTTTCCATCGTCTCAACCCTGTGTGGTTTGCTTCTTTTGAGTCATATTTGAAAGTTATTTAAGAGGAGCTCTGTATAATAATCAGAGCATATCTATGATTCAAAGGTTGTCTGCACACGGCTCTCAACATGCTGGTAGCTGAGCTGCGACTCACAGCTTGAACAGTGCTAACTATGGCAACAGTCCTGACAGAGCTAATGATGTTAACCTGGGGGGAAAGTGCAGAGCGGCAGGGCGATAATTAGCAAGCGAGCAGGATGCACACACAGGCACTGACACGCACCTGTGGCTGGATTGTCTGCCACAATGAAGAACAGAGAAGCTCAAATTACAACACACACAAATGGAGCATGACTTCATTCTCTGCTCAGGGCGCGGTTACTCCCACTTATATCTTTATATAGAAAATAGTGGTTTGCTGCTATATTAATGTGCTGAATGTCGCATATAGTTCCTCTAAATATCTTTTGGTTTTGGGCTATTAATTGTACAAAAAAAGCAATTTTAAGAAACCGTGATGGACATTTTTCATCACATTTGATAGACTAAGTGATTAACATTTTAAAAACAATCTGCATCTCCCCCATCCATTTATTAACACCACTTTGCTAATCTCAGTATTTTTCCATCAGGCAGCAGATGTCTTATACATACGTCATTGTTTTTTGCGATTAATGTCTCCACCGTAAAGTGATTTTTGTGAGGGGTAATCACTCATGAATACAGTCTGCATGTGCAATTCTGCCTATTTATTATATTGTTTTATTTATTATTTTTGCCAGAGCATTGCAACTGGAGGCCAGTACCAAAATATGTGATTTATATTCTATGTCAGTGTTACAAAATCTGCACATTGGAGACAAGACCCCAGTAGATTTAGCAGTTGTTTTGCACTATTTCATACATTAAAACCCATGGAAGAGGTATGTCAAATTAATCAATAATGAAAATAAACTTAAAAGAAAGCGGTCTCCCACAATTATCACAAATTAGAAACAACAAGAAACTCACCGTTCTGGGGTCAAAGGTGTACAACGCTCTGAACACCTTGACTTGGCCTAGCGAAGAGAAAACACAGGTTTCATGTTAGATGAAATCTTCACAGACTGTTTGTGGCACGTTAACCTCATCCCTGTGTGCATAACAGTGGTAAACAGAGCACATTGTACTGGAGAATATAGAGAAAGTGAGGTGAAACCACACAAGCTGCCACTTCACAGCCCTGCAGAATAACAGCTTCGTTTCACTGCAACGAGCCTGTGGGTCGGCGCTCAATGCAGCTTTATTGTGGTAGATTACTCTCATACAAGTGCAATAAATCAGAGAGGTGTCAACATCATACATCATATCCATCACGAGCCAACTGAATATTGCCCTCCCCGAGCAACACAACTCAGACACACAGCTCCTAAAGTCTGCTCTGTAGTGCCTGTGTTCACTGACACAACTCTGCTGCAGCCAACAACAATACACACTTCTACATGCAGTGCAGGGACAGAAACACATAGCTGGTCCTTATATGTGTGCAGCCCTGAGGTAGCTGCCCTCGGGGCCTGTGATGGCTCGCTGTCGAGCCTGGCATTAACTCTGCTGCTGGAATGCTACCAGAGTGGTTGTGGCCTTAGCCCACAGCTGAACTAGTTCACGGAGACCAACAAAGGAGCTTAAAGAAGCAGTGCCATATTTCACTTTCACATATATTGTACCAAATGCAGATTTCTGGGACTAAACAATGCCTGAAGTTATGTTCAGTATGTTACGTTTACTACATACACATACAGTTTACTAAACAGACTAATGAGCTGGATACACTGAGGCCAAAGTGCCAGCTTTGTTTTCAGATAACCAGACTCTAATTGCATGCATGGGCCATGCAATGCTTCTGATTTGCATCAGATCTGTAGATTAACATCATACAGTGCTTCACTCTAGTCACTTCCCATTTAAACATTTGTTTTGTTGGACACGCCTTGATTGGACATGTCCATAACAGTCCCTAAAGCAAACACACACACGTTACATACACATGCACACAGTCTGTTTTATCGCTTCTATCCTGAGTTTCTTTTATCTTTTTGTTTAGTTGTTTCCATTTTTTTTTAATCTAACCACAGATGACGGCTGCAAATATGTGCAAGCTGGACACAAGATAAAGCTTTTTATTGGTGATGTTTTTGTATGCTGCAGAGTATTTTTAGTCCTCTCATGCATTCTTATTGTGTAATTTACATGGTGCAATCTGTTACTTGTTAAGGTGCTGTGGAAATAAAGATTAATATTACCACGTCTTTTTACTTCTATCTATGTAACAATGTTTATCTGTAGTTTGTTTCCCAGTCAAATAAACCAACAAACTAAGAGACAAACATGACTGATCCTCACAAGCCAGAATTTGACAAAGTGTAATGAAGCTGCCGTTGACCCATGCAGAGCTTCTCTAAAACTAATGCTGATGTATTTATTTATATATGTAAAGTGCATTTCTGGACACACAAGGCTGTTAGAAGCTGATGTCTTCAGTCAGCAGGTCTAAATGTATGACGGTGGTGACTCCCCTCTGCCGTTACTCTGGGTTTCTATTTAGCTAACACACTGTCTCAGTGTTTCAGAATGAGAGAGGCTGAGCTGCTGCACAAGCCCAGCTCTGTTCAACACAGCGAGCATGTCGACTCTGCAGGCCTGGTCATGTCGCTTAAAACACACAAAAGCCTGTGCAGACTGGTCCATGTTCTCCTTGCTTTTTAAAGCCTCCGGCACGTACTAGGATTTATTCTAGCACACACAAAAAAAAAAGAAGAAAAATGTCTTCAGTGCGAGCAGAACATTGTCAGTATATTTTATTTGCTTGTGGGGTTTTTTGATGACTTCCAGCTGTGTTGTTTTATTGCAAGAGCAAGAAAAAAAACATGTCTGATCTTGGTGGTGATTCTTCATTCCTGTTCAAAGTCCCACCCATAAATCCTAACCATCTAAGCCTCCCAAAATATGATACCACGAGTCATTAGCACAGAAACGTTAATGTTTTACACCAGAGAATACACACAGCTCTCTAGTATTTCCCTCTAACTTCCTGCTTGACACAAAAACTGAAACCTGTTCCTCCTATAACGAGCTGATTTCGAAGGAAAAAAAAGGGAGCACAAAAATGTTATCTCACAAGCCTGGTCCTGTTAAATTTTTCAGGGTGTAGGTGGCCGGGCACCATTTTAAAAAAAGGTACTACAGCATGTGTAAAGATCTCTTCGAGTACCCACTGATTATTGTAGCAAAATTACATTGGTCTTCAAACGTCCATCAGAGGGACAGTGACAGACCAGCAGTCCTGAAGCTGGGACAGATTAATTCAAACTTACTTGAGGAGCAAAATCATCTGACATTAAGGTTTGAACCAGGGGCATTAATATACCTAGTGTAAGATCCTCATGACACAGTAAAACTCATGTAGGTAGTGATTCCTCAGCCATTCACACGAATTGCCTCTGTGTAAATTACTGCATAAAGCTACATCAGTTGTGACAATATGAGTCACTGACTTCCACTAATAACACTGAAGGCTCTCCCACAGCGCCCCAATCCACCATCTGTCAAGACAGACGATCTCACCTGCTGTCACACACAGGTGTCGTGGCGCTGACTCATGAATAAACATGAAAAGTATGAATGATAATGATGTGTCTGTCATTTGAGCATTGTGCTCGGTTTTCAGAGGGCCACAGCTAGCAGGCAGAAAATGACATACTACACAGATGTCTGCGGAAATGTGCCTGTGGTCATCCCAAGGAATGTTTTTCATAGATTATTTAGATGCTTTAAGCTACTTTCTGACATGCTAATCGCTTTTTCTTGACATGTGAAGATGTTTCGGTGTTCTTTTTTGCTTCTTTTACCTGATAAACACAATATGACCAAAGAGAAATAAACTCAGCTGCCACTTTAGTACAACTATCGAAGACTACTGCCGTCTAATACCTCATCCCTGCAATAAATCCTATCTTCATGAAGTTTATGATGTTCAGTTTTTCAGATTCTGTCCATCTCATTTCGTCTATAGCATCGAGGGAAGACTAAATATTTAAACACCCCTCAGTATGATGTAAAGCAGTGCAGCCAAGATGGCCATAAAGTTGAATAAACACCTCTTTAACACAGTTTTAACAGAGACCGAACACTATAACCTTCTTTAATTTAGGATTTATTGCACAGCTGTTGCAATAAACTGCATTAGACTTTAAAAAGGTGTACCTAATAAACTGATTTCTGCCTCTGAAGGCCTCACAACACTGTACAACGCTCCCTTAAAATGTGATTTTATTGCATTTGAGCTCAGATGAATGAAAACTTTGTACTTTACTTTTAAGGAAGTGTTTTGTGTTGCAAGTCCTAGGGAGGCAAACATGATAGAAAGGTGTGTGTGTGTATGTTTTGCACACTGAATACCTTATAAACTGGCAACTGAGTGTACATTTTACTGCAAATGTAAAGGTGGCTCAGTTTGTTTATTGTTGCTTCCCACACTAACTTTGTTTTACACCTGTCATTACTTATGACAACACCTGTTGCACAGACACAATCTATGGGTTTCACAAGGTAAATGTTATTTATTTGCATGTGGGAAACCCCTTGCATGCACAAACAGCATGCATGCCCCAACATTTTGTAAGTAACAGACACATTTCCTAATCTCTGGGAAGGAGTTACCAGAATAGCTGCACAGACTGTTATTGCAGGAAGTAAGACTGATGTCACTGAGGATGTAGACTCATCATCACCTCTTAACCTACGACCTAAAGCCACTGAATGACGGTACTCTCCTTGCATGAGTGATGGAAATAGGGAAGTCACAGAGGCCTGCTGCTGAGAGCTGGATCCCCCTGTCAATCAACAGTGAAGGCACTTTTACCAACTCCACTGTAGTCCTGGTCCCCTCGGTTAAAACGGATATTGGTATTAATCAGAGTTTAAGAGCTTTCTTTGCACTGTGGGTTGAAAGTTTCACAGAAAACAACGAGAGAAAAGTCACTCAGTGAAGTGCTCACCGCCCGCCCATTAAGCTCACATCGCCAACAAGGTGTGTAGTCCTCGCAAGAGACACAGCTGAAGTTATGGCTGAATTTAAACTACAAATCTTCGTAACATAAGTCTTACCTGGTTTGGCCGGCTTGGGAGGAGGCTTCGACATTTGCAAGGCTCGGATATTAAATAAAACGAAACGCGCTGAGTGTTATTTCAGTCACAAACGTCGCTGGAGTCTGAACTCTTTGCTATAACTGCCAATGAGGAAGTGCTGTGGCACTACTGGCTAGGCGGAAAAGTTCGACTGCGCATGCGCCAAGCTAAACCTGTAACAGCTAATCTACTCTATTAGGTTTTATTCTATTTTTTGACGTTACATTTTTAATTGCTCAACTGATCAAATAAATATTTTACCTACTTAACATAATTTAAAAAAATGTTTTGATGATTTTTTGTATGCAAACCCTGAAAACTGTATTCTATTTTATTTTTATTTTATTTATTTATTTATTTAATTTATTTGGATTTATTCATTCCTTTCTTCTTCTATTCTATCTTTTATTTTATTTTATTTTATTTAATTTATTTTTTTTACAAACACTGCATTAACACCGCATGGTACATTTTACTTTTTCCACGTTATTATTTATCAAAATTTATCCATTTATTTCTACTGCAATTTTTATTTATTATATTGGACTTGACCTCACATAGCGTAACCTTTGTAAATGTTTTGATGATGTTTTTGATTAAAACTCTGTACAATCTAATTCATTTTATTCTTTATACTACTGTATCTCTATCTTAACATTTATAAATATTTGTTCATTTATTTCTGCTACAATTTTATTTATTTATTTATTATTTTTCACTATGTATTCAATAACAGTTTTTATTATATTGCACTGCATTTAACATATTTTTACTACTTTATTTTATTTGTATTTATTTATTTCTATTACTGCTATATTTTCATGCATTACTTATTTTACATACTATTTTAATGCTTTAACAATGGTTATATTAGTTCTATTTTGATTCTATTCATTCATTTTTATTTATTCATTTTTTCACAGTGTATTTTCTAATCGGTTTTTTTATTTAACTCCACTTCATTTAACATATGTTATTACTTATTACTTATTTTTATTTTAACTTGTACTTTGTTACGTGTTTATTCAATAGATCTCTGTTTTAACACGATCAATTTATCCGCAGGCCTGTATCATACTTTAATTTTTTTTTTCCCTCAATGGGGAGGACACGAGTGACGTGCGGCTACATCAGCCAATCACGAGCGTCTAAGAGCGGAAACACATCAGAGTACAAAGTTGTTGTAGCAGTAGCCACTGACATGCCTTCGTCCTAGTAAAGTCTGCACATGAGATTTTATTTATTCAGCTTTTACCAGTTTCACGTATGAAACACTGAGATGAGGACTGTGGTTGTTGGAGTTGGCGGGTGAGTAAATCCTGAGGACTGTGAACATTCACATGTTGCTGTGTTGACCTCCTGACATGCCTGATGTTGTTCTCTCTGGATCATTTTGCCTCCAGATACAGTAGCCTGTTGGACCTCAGATAGCATTTTGCATGCTTACATTTTTAAACCACATGTAGACCTGCAAGATATAAAATGGAAACTTTTCATTTTGTTTAATCAGACAAATCAGCTTTAATCTCTAAAATGCTGTTTGGTTGTTTATTGCGCAACTGTGGGAAATTACAAAACCAGTCACAGAACGGCACCAGCAAATGCATCAGCCTCCTATTATAAAACTAATTGTTAATACTGGCTAACATACATGCAGTGGGGCATCAAGAAAGCCACCAGATCAATACAGCATGTGACAGCCATGTGCCAGATAAGACTGATAAGAGTTGGTTTCTTTGCAGAGGAAAAGTCACACATGTTTAACGTGTGACAGAGTCCAGTTTTTTGTTTATTTTGACATCAGTTCACTGTATGGACATGCAGGTAAATATTCTGATATAAATATTCAGTAGAAGTGGCACACAGATATATTTTTTAACTTTCTTAATGTCAAATTAAGTGTTGGCTTATGCACATCCTGCAGAGATGCCTGAAAAAAGTCTATGATTAGATGTAGTCCTGACAGTGTGCAGGATGTCTTTACTCTCCTTTGCAATATTTCCTCATGTGACTCGTGTTCAAATAATAACTTAGAGGTATGTGCTATTTTTCTTTCAGGATGACCAATGGAGGAAAATCTACTCTTGCGACAAGTCTACACCAACAGATCCCCAACAGCTGTGTCATTGCACAGGATTCATATTTTAAGGTAGATTTATTTATTTCATATCATTGCTTTTTTAAAACGTTCGCAGTTACAATATGCTGGAAATGTGAGAGCCTGTGTGACGACAGTGGATGCTCTTTTCTGCAGGATGATTCTGTGGTACCTGTGGACAGCAATGGGTTTAAGCAATATGACAGTAAGGACATGTTATTTTGCTCGACATTTTCTGTGCAGCTGTAGTCCATCTATCCATGCATCTGAAAATAGTGGACAGTTATGGATGAAAGGATGGATGCAAGAGTGTAGCTACCATTAAGGACACTGAGGTCATGTCCTTGGTATTTTTGGTGTGATTTTTGGAGTTGTAGCTACCTGGGGAGGTTGTAAAAATGTGCAAATTGTGGTTATGTAAATGGATATCTGAAAATGGTGTACAGATTTATGGATGGATACACGGGAGTAGCTACCATTAAGCATACTAAGGTCAAGTCCTTGGTAGGGAGGCTGTAAAAATGTGTAAATTGTATGTAAATGTAAAGCCAATGTGAAATTGAATACTTTCAGGCAAAAAAAGGAATATTTAAGTGTAATATTTCTCCACCAAATTTGAAAAAAGGGTATTTGAAACAGCATTTAGACGCTCTTCTTGTGAAAGCATAGAATAATAAACAAATAAATACTTAACAGAATAAATAAAACTAAACATCTTAATAATATAAAGAAATTTAGGGCCACATTTATTAATCTTAATTGTATATATCAATTCTTGAAAAATATTCATTACAATTTCAAATCAAAATGTCATAAAAACAGAGAAAAGCAGGAAATCTAGCTCAAACTAAAGAATGTTTGCTGATAAATTACTAACATGTTTAATCTGTCATCAAAAATGCAAAAGAAAATCCTTCTCGTTGCATTATGTTGCAGTGCTCGATGCTCTCCACATGGACACGATGATGAGCGACATCGACTCGTGGCGACGAGATCCTGAGTCGTACCTGAGGCAGCGAGGCCTGAAGCTAGAGACACCATCAGTGGGTGAGGAGGTGTATGTGCTGATAGTGGAGGGCTTCCTCATTTTCAACCACAGGTACACAAGAGAGGCTTCAGTGAAGTTACTGTGTTTATTTCAGTTTCTAATCTGCTCTTTATTTTACAAGTTCCTAAGAACGTGTGTAACTTGGTACTAGTTTTAGAGAAAATGCAGTTGGTGCAGTGTGAAAATGGGCTTGAAAATAATAAATTCTGACAAAATGCAAGTTAACATATATGGCTAACAAAGTTTCCATCAATATTTAGACACTGGCTACATATTAAGGTTCAAATTTCTCTCAGTGAGATTCTTGTGGGAATCAACAACACAAACTCAACACAATTAACTAAACTAAAATAAATGAACGTTGTAGTTTCCTTATAATTAGTACTAAATTGCACAGTTCTTTCTAGGAAACTTAACTGGAAATTAAGATAAAACTTTACTGAAAAATGATGCATGCACTTTTCAAGGATTATATCATGAGTTATTGGTTGTAAACATGATAGCAGACATAAGTAAACAAAATCATTACAATATTTTCTCCTCTCTTAAATGTATTTATGTTGTTCCAGGGATTTACACTTAAATTGTTTTTGGAAAGTAATCATTCAGTAATGTTTCATCTTCCATTATAAGGGCTAGCTGTCCCCCAGGATTTTTTTAATAACATAAAAACGCATGTCTTAATATTTGTAATGTGATATTTTGGCGCATCACGCTATAACTGTGATGTTTTTGTCATTTATTTCACCTTTCCAGGCCTCTGAATGAGCTGTTTTGCAAAAGGTACTTCATGGAAATACCATACGATGTCTGCAAGATGAGACGAAGGTATCAGGTTTTATAATCAATACACCATTTGTTTTTTGTTCGTTTTACCCTTTTAATTGATTTTATTTCCATGATGTATGTTGTTCTGATTGACAGTACAAGGGTGTACACACCTCCGGATCCTCCAGGATACTTTGACGGATACGTGTGGCCGATGTACCTGAGAAACCAGCAGGAGATGGAGAGCATGGTGTCTGGAATTGGTGAGATGAGGCAGTATGTGATGCTGATGGAATAAAAACCGTGATTTATTCTAAGCGGTTATGATATATATGTGTTTGAGGCCTCACATGTGACGTTAAATAGTGAAACTTATATCACTGTAGCAGATTTGTGTTTAAAGATGATATAAATGACGTCCATCTGGGTTCTTTTCAGTCTATCTGGATGGACTGAAGCCAAAGGAAGAGCTGCTGGCTGCTGTGTGTAAAGATGTTTCTCAGGAAATAGAAAGCCTCCAAGGTGAGTTTCTAAAGATTTACAGTGCTGCGTTTTATATTGTAAGATTTACCTTGAGGTGTCGTACAAGCATTCACATGTTATTTACATTTTTGCAGCTGCGACTAGAGCTTCAGTTTCCCTTTAACATTGCAGTGTGGGACAAACATGTACATCCACAGCAGACTCGTACAGCATAATGATATTTTAATGGATAATTTTTGCATTGTGGGCATATTACGTATTTAAAACTTGCTAGAATTTTTTATATATCACTATTATTATTATTTATTTATTTGTGAGCGCCTATGTCAGTGTGTGTTCTAGTTAAACATGGAAAATCAACCATCTCTGTACCTTTTGTTTTTGAGAGAAGCCAAAGACTGACTTCTGATGTCTGTGTTTTCTTTGTCAGCTGTGAATTTAAAAGTATGAATATTAATGTGATTATTACTTAAAATACTGTATTTGAAAGAAAAAAATAACCCTACTCATTGTATTTTGTGTGTTTTATTTGCAGAGAAAGACTGAAATGGAATTTCATTGCTTAACCTTTTGAAGATGCAGACTGCTGCTCACATGGATGTCAGGAAAGCATTTTCTTTGACTGAGAGGACCAAACTAAGTGTTAATCTCTATGTATTACATGAGACAGTTAATCTTGCTGTTCAGCTGGACTCTGGACAGACTCTGCATGAATCACAGTGATCTCGATGACTTAATGAGGGATGACAGTAATGGACAGTATTTTAAGGTTAGGATGCACTCTGGGAAATTTGTGGCTTTATTAGGCTGATGCTGAAAATAGTCAGCGTACCGTTAACTGCTGTGATATGTTACAATGTTTTATCTCTTACTGCATATTTTTTTAAAATAACACATGAAATATTTTGATTTTATCTGACCATACACATACACATATGCATAGAACCCTGACTTGTGATGTAACTCTAGATAACCAAATACATAAACTATGTGTCATTGCTTCAGTTCAGTTTTAAAGACTTTCTCAGTCATATTTGGATACTGCAAATATTAAACACAACATCATTTTTTGTTTTAAATGATTTGTCAAAGAGGAAAACTGTGGATTTGTATCATTGGTGTCACTTTGTCTCCACCTAGTGGTTCAATTTGATACATACTGGAGACAGCGACAGACAAGTAACAAACTCCATGTTATTCTCCACATAAGTACTCTATGACCTCAGTATCCGCAAATGATGAGGACACATCACAGAAACAGTCACATTTTCGAGTAATTACAGTGTCCAATCTAGTCGCATGTTTTAGGAATTTGGGAGGAAAGCAGCTGGAGAAAATTCAACAGTTAAAAGTTATGTAAAGTCATACTCATGACCCCTATTGACCCTCTACCTATGACAAACACCCTCTGTGCACTGTTCATTCAATCACCTCCAAGTTACCATTAAATACAGCAGCGGACTACATGTGGCAGTTTTATGTTATGCAGAGACCCAAAACAACCAGTGCTACATTAGAATTAACATTTAATGGCCTCAGATTTTGTGTGTTGATCAAACAAAACTTTATTAAGGAATATGCACCATGTGAACACAATATAAACTGGGCGACAAAAAGGTGTTACATCCTCTACAAAGCATGCTCAAAACATCCGCCAATAATGCAGGACCTGTTCATGTCTTTAATGGTGCAATAAATTCATCAATTTGTCAAACTCAGCTCACATGCATTTTAATCTGGGACTCCTTGGGCATCTGGAGGTCTGTAATTGAGGCAGTTTCCCACTTTGCCCTGTTGGTAATTCAGCCTTGGTTCAAAGACTTGCATGTATTTTTATATTTGATGAAAAAAAAAAAGACGAGATCTGGAAAAACAAAAGTTGCACAATCACTACAGTAACTGCTACTCTGCAGGTTTTTACCACCAGCTGTGTGGAAGGTTTCGTTGAGCCTGTGTTGTTTCCCGCTGGTGCACCACCAGCACATGAACACCATGAGCACACTGGTGACTTTATGCACATTTGTACTGATTCAATTTATTCTACTGATGCATCAGGATTTAACTTGGAGGTAGAAACAGCATTTCATTACCTGAGACAGACAGGCTGGTCATTGTAACTCCTGGGATCTGATGGAGGAAGTTTTTCCAAAATTATTACTTTTACATTATCAAGTTATTGTCTCCAAAATGTAGTATTTTATTTGGCTCTCAGGCTTATATATGTTTGACTCGTTTGCTGTAAACACAGTCTTAAAAATACCAGATGTGCACTTACATTCACCCCACCAAAAAACCCCCACATGTCTCAATCTCTTTTTTTGGCTTTCAACCCCATTTCACACCCTGTGTTCGGGAAGCTACTTTGAAAGCACAGGTTCTAACTTTATCACACTGGAGGAAGATGAACTGCAGCAAAGCAAACCTAGGAACAAATCTAGTTTGGTTTACTAAAGCTAGTTCAAATCAAATGTAAAACATAATACAAAAAGGTCACATGCCTGTGTAAAATGCCACTCAGTTCAGTTTAAATGCTCACTTGTTCACAGGTCATATATGAACCAAAAATTAAATACCCCACTATTACTGGGTAAATGCAGGGAATGTCAGCTTTGGATTTGTATACAGTGTCCATCAGTCAGACTACTGCCTTCAGAGACTAGAGTTCAGGTGGGAGTATTACAGCAAACAGGATTACTCAGTTAGCCAGGTAACTTCTAAAAGTTACTCTCAACATTTGTTAATAAATGGCATTAATCAATACCTCTAATTAACTGTGGTCAAAGGGAGATCAATTGCAGTAGATAAGGTGAAACAAAAATAAAAAGGATTATTCTTATGGCCCAGAATTGTTTCAGGTTATTTTAAGAATTTGACTACACAAAAAATGGCATGGCAAAAAATTAATTCAGCTACCTGAATTATTATGGCAGCATGGTGGTGTAGTGGTTAGCATTGTTTCCTCACAGCAAGAGGCTTCCTGGTTTCAAACCCAAGGTGAGCACGTTCTTCATGTGTTGCTCATGTCAGTGTGGGTTTTCCCCGGGTTCTCCAGCTTCCTCCCACAGTCCAAAGACGTGCAGGTTAATTGGTGACTCTAAATTGCCCTAGGTGTGAATGTGAGTGTGAATGGTTGTCTGTCTCTATGTGTCAGCCCTGTGATAGTCTGGTGACCTGTCCGGGGAGTACCCTGCCTCTCGTCCAGTGTCAGCTGGGATAGGCTCCCCGACCCCCAACAGCATAAGTGTTACAGAAAAAGAGTGAATGGATCATTATAGAGACATGAATGTAGTTGAACTACCAGCAAGCTACTTCAAAATGTAGTTGAACTACTTGTTTAATTACATGTAGTTCACTACACTCCAACACTGCTCACAGTTCCAGTCATTGCGTTAAATGTCCTCAGTTGTTTGCCTCCTTCTGTTACCCAACTGTGTAGAAACCATGTCTTTTACAGTGACTGTTTCACCACATTTTTTGTTAAGTATTGCATCAGTGAATTGCCACTTTGCTGCCCTTATGAAGATACGTGCACAATGCTTACCAGGAATGAAGCAGATTTTTTAAACAGTGTCATTCAGTCATTGTTTTAAAATAGACATAAACCCCTGGAGTGATGTTCCTGCAGTCTTTGTCAGCAGAAACAAACCCTTCTGAAACAGTTTGGCCTCAGTTTGGCCTCACAGTTTGTGCACGCGTCTGCAATAAGCTCCCCTCCTTTGAAATCCTATAAATAGAAACCTGCTTTCATTTTCAGACTGAAACCTGTTTGACTGCACTTTGAACACTAGTGTGAAGAGTGTACGAAGAGCTGCTTTATCACACGCTCACATGTGATTTCTAAGGAACTTTATTGCAAAATCTTCCATTGACAATGAAGCTAGGATCGTTTCCCACGTTCTAAATGATCAAAATTTTACCAAAAAGTCCGTATCGTCAGCACAATATTCATGTTATGTCAGCAATCAACTTGCCTGACCGGCATGTGCAGGAGAGGAGCAATCACATGTAAATCTGGGCAGTCCTTACTTCCTTCTTTTAACTCACATATATAAGTGTGCTGCAGCTTCTTTCATAAACAGCCTCGTACCTTTTCAAATACTGATAGAGCCTCGACTGGCTGCTGGACATTGAGGTGAAAACATGTCCATTACAGGATTTTCAGCATATGTGTGCTTGTTTTTTGCCTGCTGCTTCTGCTGCAGCAAAGCCATGCCAACTAAAGTCAACCAGGAGGCTGTGAACGACAGGCCTGTGATCGGTGAGTGAAAAAAACAGAGCGATAAAGAGAAGTTAGGTGATACAAACATTTAAAAAGGAGAGTTTCTTTTGAACTGTAACACTGTTGAATTTTGTCCCTCAGGTGTTTTGACTCAGATAGTCACAGATGAAATCTTGAAACCATTTGGGAGGACGTTCATACCTGCCTCATATGTGAAATTCGTTGAGTCTGGGGGCAGCAGAGTGATGCCCATCAGGTGGGTTGAGTCCTCTAACGTTTGTATCAGTACAGATGGACCATATATATTTACCTGGAGCTCTGTGCTGTATGATCTGTCAGTGTGAGTGAGCAGGTGGCAAAAAAAACTGCCAACAATGGATGAAATTCATGATAATTCTACCTATTAACGCCCATTTTTTAAATCTGTAGCATAAAAATGTACACAGGAACATTTTAGACAGTAGCATCAGACTAACATTGAGTTATGTAAGGAAGCAGCATGTTAAGACCTGTAAGTGACATTGCTTGGATGTTAACCTGTGGTTCTATCTGCTGGTATGTCTCTTGACATGTGCTGGTTTTGTGGAAGAAGAAGAAGTGGGTTTTCTGTCACCTTTGACGTTCGTGCAGTCCACACAATGTACAAAAGCACAGTAAAGGAAGCCTTTTTTATTTTGTTTGTTGTCCACAGATTGACTCTAACTACCGCTGAATATGAGGATATCTTCAGTAAGATAAATGGGTGAGCTGCAGCCCTATAAATGTGTTAAAGGAGAATTTATCCTAAATAAATGCACTCATTACACTCTAACTGTGATGTCTGTTTAGCTTGCTCTTAATCGGGGGAGCAGCAGATTTGGAGACGTCAGACTTTGCCAGGGTGGCGAAGATTTTCTACACATTTGCTCTAAAGGTTTGTACAACAGATTATTTATTTGCATCTTCCTTTTTAAATCTTTTTCCTGTTTATTATGTCTTTTGAATCTTTAAAAAGCACAGAAACAAGTGTATTTACTTAAGTATTGTGCTTAAATACTGTTTTAGGGACTGTGTTGCACCTATCTTAAGTATTTTCATTTTGTAGACAATTTTTTAACCTCACATTTAACATGAAAGTTTAAGATTGAGTGACTAATTAAACTTTCTAGTCCACTGCATTTAAGTGATTACCACTATTGTGCTTTCTTTGCATCCTTTGAGTTTTCTAGTAAAACATACAATAAGCTCATAAGACATACTTAATTTTAAACTAAATGGCAATAAGTGAAATTTAACCAGCTCTAACTTTAAACTATTAATTGATATTTATCAATTATCCATCAGTGACTAAATGATCTGTAAGGAATCAAGCTTTGCACTGACGATGAAAAGATTTCTATATTAAAGTGCAGTTATTCTTAATATCATGATACGCTTGCCTATAATAAAACATTTAATGCAAGACATTTACTTTAATGTAAACTTTTCTTTTTCAAGATTTTGTCCTGATAATGTGAAGAAGAGTTTCAGACACAAAAAAGTAAAAATTTTGACTCTGTGTGTTTCAGGCAAACGATGAGGGCGACTTCTTCCCCATCTGGGGCACATGCATGGGTATGCAGCTTCTGACCGTATTGGTGGCTGGTCAAAATCTGCTCACAAAGACCACAGCTGAGAACTTAGCGCTGCCCCTCAACTTAACCGAAGGTTGGAACTTACTGCATTATTGTTGATGTCTTTATGTGTATCTTTTCTATTTGTGGCGTTTAAGGAATCTGTTCTAGATAAATGATATGGTCTAGATAAAGTGGATTATTTCATTGTTTGGCAACATTTTCTGGAGAACTGCATGTACTGAATCATACCACATGGTGTCAGTAGAAGCAAGTTACAAATCAGAGGGTGCGTTTGTCTTGTTAAAATGTCATTGCTTAATGAAATCTCATAAGTTTGACTGGTTTCCTCACATATATATGTCTCCCTGCAGAGGCCGGCTCTAGTAGGATGTTTGAGGGTTTCCCAGACGAGCTGATGAGGGCTCTGACCCGGGAGCCTCTGACTGGCAATTTTCACCACTATGGCCTCGCAGTAGAGGTACAGTAGATTCCTCTGGTGATCAGAGTCACTGTACTGTACGTTTCACTTCCTGTTGGGGTTTTACGTTATTGTGCTGAGAAATAAATATAGAGACATCATGCTACCCAGGTCACATATGACTGAAACTTTTGACTCAGAAGGACCTTAATGAGACATGCTGTGCAGACATAAATGTATATTAAAGCAACCTGCATTCATTAAAATGACCATTACTTCACCTTCTGCATAAGCTGTAGTTGAGGTTGTATTACTTCCCCAAAGGGCCCCAAAAGCCCTGGTGCACAGTGTGGCAATTGCTGTGCGGTAATTTGATTAATTATGTCCTCTAAGTTTCAGCTGATAATAAGCTTGTAAGGTGCATATTACTAAATTAATTTGTGTTCAATCAAATTACCACACAGCACAACAGGGCTATTTAATATTCTAGCACAGGAGGACAGTACACAGCGCACAGAGATATGGGTGTTTTTGTCCTGGGGCTCCACAGAACATAAATCTGTCCATGTACTGAGGACAGATAGATGAGATAAACTTCATTCAACTGTCACAGCATGAAAAAGAGAACAAGAGTACATGCTTTTTATAGTTAAGTAACCTTAATAAGGTAGAATATTACATACAATATGGAGCCTTAAAATAACAATAAAGGGGCGCCCACTAGCTCACCTGCTGGAGCAGGCACCCTATGTACAAAGGCTGTGTCCTTGTGGCGGCGGCCCTTTTGCTTGGTTCTATGTCCTATCAAAAAGCACCAAAATATCTTTAAATAAATCAAAGGTAACATATAAATAATAACCACAACTTGTAATAAGTGTAAAATGTTCTTTCAGACCTTCCATGAAAACGAGAAGCTGCAGAGTTTTTTCTCTGTGCTGTCTACAAACGTTGCTGAGAACGGAGTCCAGTTTGTCTCGACTATCGAAGGTTACAAGATTATTTTTATATTCATTTGACAAACTTATAATCATTGCTCTATGACAAACTTTTAACAACAGTAACATATGTGTATACCAGGTAAAAAATATCCTTTCTATGGAGTCCAGTGGCACCCAGAGGTGAATCGTTTTCAGTGGAACAGAAAGCTGAACTTTCCTCACTCCGCTCACGCTGTGCAGTTATCTTCTCTGCTGGCTGAGTTTTTTGTCAATGAAGGTAAGATTACTAACATTATCAGTGATAATCTGTAATTATCATATCATTGGGTTCTTACTATGGTGGTGGGATATCCTCCTAAGACCCTCAGCTTTTGTTTGGTGTGCAAATTTTAATCTCTCTGAGCTATTTGAGATCAGTAGGATCTAATAAGTATAAAAAACGATATCCTTTCAATTTGTTTTTAATTGTCACAAGTGTGTATTAAAGTTTAAACTGTTTATTTCAATGCCTGAACATTGTTGGGCAAAAACAGGTTTTGGACCTTGTCCACTTTTGTGTCAGGATCAGCTGCAGACTGACTTGTTAGAGAAGGCTGCCATCTTGTTTTTACATGTATTAGTATATTATGTTCTTACTACCACTAGCACAAAAAAGTGTCCACAAACGAGGACAACAGGTCTAAGTTAAGCAGAGTGAATTATACGGTGCAGCAAAGCCAAAACATGATGTCCTCTTTTGAGGATGCAAGATACACACAGTAAGACAATATAAGTGTGTCAGCTGTCAGAAATTTTGTTAAACTGTTGTCAGTTTCTTAGTTGATTTTATTGAATATTTACAATGTCACAATATATATACTGATAATGCAATATAAAGTTACATATACCATGATTTTGGATTCAACAAGAAACCCAAGGAGATCTTAAATCAGCTGTGATAGACGGAGAGAAAAAAGATGATCACAAATAACACATTAGGTTTACAAAAACAAAACAACGATTAAAAGATACGACCACAAACATTCCATTGAGGAATTCCACATCCCGTCCCGCCCCGTTTTCCCATCGACATGATTCATCTATTCAATTCTGTCCTGCTCTAATCACATGCATCTCACTTCTGCTTTGTTTAGGAAGGAGAAGTTTACATCAGTTTGACAATCCTGAGGAAGAGGCCTCGTCATTGATTTACAACGACACGCCTGTCTATGCTGCAAACTTCACAGGATATGAGCAACTCTACTTCTTCTAAACGTCCCTGTCATGTGTGTCCCTCTTTGAACGTACAGCACTTTACGCGGCCTATGGTGGTTTTAACCACAGCTGGGCCTCTAAACAAATACTTGTATATGCTGTTATTTCTTTTAAAGTGCTTATTTGCTTAAATAAAGTCAGATATTTTTCATTTTGGAGATGAACGCCTTTGTACAAGAGCATCCTGATGGATCTTAAAGGGAAAGGCAGTGTGTGGGTGTGTTTTAGGGGGTTCATTTTGTCCAGTACTTTAGTGTTTCTACCACTGAGATCAGTAAGGGTCATGTCAACTGTATTTTTTATGGATATTTAGGGGTTTTAATAATATAAATAATCTCACGGGAGTTTGCATTCTGCAATTAAAGACCAACATTTGGTGGATATTACAGATTATTACAGGTTGTCAATATATTTGAATTTGACTACATGTAAGACCAATAAAGAAGTAAAGGATTTGACCAAAGTATCTCACTACAAGGTCCATAGTAGCTGTCCTGGAGCTTCAACAGACTTACATGGACGGAGCTTTCATCTAAAACTTGAGATTGAGAGTTTTTTTCTGACCTTGGAAACGGCAGCTGGCCAAACAGTCTCACAACACATTGTCCATTCAGTATTTCCAAGGTCAAGAGAGAACCCTCAGTCTCAAATAAAGGATTCATTCATTCATGTTTCTCTGCTGGAATTTTACCCTTTGACTTTGAAACAGCACTTAGACTATCATGTGGGGAAATAAACTTTGCAGTCTGCTTATTTGTTTGGTAACACTGTGTCCTACTAATGCACAACAGGAACTGAAATCAAAAGGGCATAAATGTGACATTTGCAGATCGGTTTGTGTTAAAGAAAAAAAAAGTTTTAAAGTTGAGCATTAAAAGGTCATTCTTCACCTTGGAGTCAGTAGTAGCCAAAAAAGGGTCAGGTTTTGGGTTAGTTTATTAGTAATTAATACATTTTAGGGGCTCTCAGGTTCATCTCATCAACAAAGAAATACAGTCCATCCTTCATACACTGAGCAGGTGACAAGAGGCACCCGAGTGCGATTGCTGTTTTCACACCTGCCCAAACGAACTGTACTTAGGGGGGCAAACGAACTCGAGTTCGAATGAACCGAACCAAACAAGGCAGGTGAGAAAGCACCCTAAGGAGACATACACATGCCATGTTTTTTGCGCCCTCAAATTCAGTGTTTTCAATGTAGACGCATGGCAGGTGCGCTCAAACGCCAGAGCGACACCGTTGAGGCACGCATGCATTCCCTAGCCCCTGATAAGCAGAGTTCGACTTTTGGAACCCAGCAGCGCTCACTGCATGTCATGTGACAAGGACTAACCAATCACAGCCAACAGATAACTTTCCCTTCTTCTGTGAATATCAGTCTGTGATAAATATGGAGAAGTTGATCATTTTGGTGCAGAGCTGCCAGAGCTTTATATCTGTCCCATGTACGATATGCCCACACACTTTGAAACAGCGCCTGGAAGAACTCAGGATTTCGGGTAAATGGGCTATGGTACGATGCTTGGTAAGGTTGCTTTGCAAACTCAGACACAAGCTGCTGCCACGCTCTTGAAAGCTGGCTGAAAAAAAGGGCACAAAAATAGCGCCCAGTGCCCAACCTCATGTTTTCCAGGTGGTTAAAGACAGGGCATGTGTGCGGCCCCTAAATGTTTCAGCTTTACATTGTCACCTACAGACTGCATAGAAAGCGGTGGGAGAAAAGGGGCCCACAAGTAAGTTTCACCCCAGGGCCCACCCAGAGGTGTATTCCGGCCCTGTAGGAGAGAGGACTCTCAGTGTTTTTTAAAGTCTTGGCCATTAATTAGCCTGTAAGACACATTATGCATAAGGAAATGGGAGATGATGGCAGAAAACACACGCAGTCCCCCCAGCCAGGCCGTCACAACACACACAGCCCCAGCCGGCCTCTCCATTGGTCTCCCCGCACGTCAGTCGCGTCTGCGGGGGGCGGGACTAGGCAAATGCAGCCAGTGCTCTAGTTTCTCACACAGATGCTGCTGCTGGGTCAGTGTTATGCCGTCTATTAATAATAACAGAGTCAGAACAGCCACAGCGAAGACAAGAAGAAGAAGGAAAATCTCTATCACCGTGTCTCCTTTTTTCCATCTGCAGGGATGAACCCAACAATGTGACACAACCCCGCGGCAACTTCCGACACAAACGCTTTTATCCACCTTTAAATCCGTGTTTTATTGCAGGTGCCATTGTCTGGTTCACCTCTCACACTGCTGGCAGACAGTCTCTGGCTCTGCTCGGGGCACTTTATTGCGGTCATCCATCTGCACGGGCGGCTGCGGCTTGTTGGTAAACACGAATCGGATCCCGCCGGCAAGGACTCCCTCTGGTGCATTGATGCACCCGTTTCAGTGGTGTAACGGTGAGCAGTCATTTTATTTTATTGTTAGGCCTCTGTGACATGATGTGCTGTATGCAGCCTGTTATTTCTGTGCAGTGAATCCCTCATGTCATTGAAATCATAGTGTCTGCAGTCTCTGTATCTCACCAGGGTTTTCTAAATTTAGACATTTCTATTGTGAGAAGAGACAATGTGTCGCACCTGGAAGACAAACAAAATCACCCCCTGTAAGACTTGTCTGTTGCTGAGCAGTGACTTTAAAGTGTCCTACACACCCCCTATTTAAAACCTATAAGCAGCACGTTAATATGTCATAAATGTTTCTATAGCATATTATAATATAGGCTAGTTATATAACGTCTTTTATAAATTGTATACAATTTATTAGTGTATTAGTGAGCCACTTAAACTTCTCCTGACACCTATAGGTTGAGGCCCACATGGAAATTGAAGGGCAATATAGTAAAAGCACAGTTGTACTCGTAAAATATATGTCTTCATATAAGAAGTTATGATTGCTGGCTAATACTGCAAAGTAATAAACAGCTTAAAATACATTTCTTACACTTGCTGACAACTAGAGCTGCAATGATTAGTTGATAAATTGATGGAGAGATTGAAAGAAAATTAATTGTCAGCTATTTTAATAGCTGATCCATAGTTTAAGTCGCTTCTCAAGCAAAAATACTTTACGTATATGAGGATTTGACTCGTTTGGTTGTCATATATATATAACAGTAAACTGAATAGATTTGGATTTTTGGACTGTAGGTCAAATAAAACAAGGTGTTTGAATACATCAGCTGTGGCTGTGGGGAATTATAACAGGCATTTTTCACTTTTTTTCACAGTTATAGACAAAATGATGAATAGAAAAGCTGTTGAGCAGATTAATTGATAATAGAAATAATAAATATAGTAATAAGCTTTATTTATATATCACCTTTCATACAGGAAATGCAGCACAAACTACTTTACAATAAGGGTATTACATGCACTGAGTGCTTTAATGGATATAGACATGGACATAAAACAGGTCAACAAGGCAGTTCAGTAAAAGAAAAAAAATCACATCTAAATACAATTAAAATACAAAAATATACTATGAAAATAAAGTATGTAGAATAGCTTAACATCAGCAAAACCTATATCATAAAATCGTGAAACCATAAATCATTTTTAAACCATTTATTACCTGTATTGTCTACTGGTTATAACTGCTAAAAAGGGGGATTTAAAGTACATTGTTACCCACTTTTTAATTGTATTTTAAGTTACCTACAGTTTTCCTGTATCATTCTAATAATATTCCTTATTCATCTGACTTTTTTTGAAGTGACGAACATGTTCAAACATCAATTACCTGAATGTTTAATCAATTTGTGTATTGACTGGTAGAATAAGAGACTGTTTAATCAACAGAATCCTTGATTTCCATCTAAATTACCTCCAATTCAAAGCCCCACAAAGCCAGTCTTTGTGCTCTCTGTGTGACATTTTGCCTCTCTGGGTAATCTTGTTTACACTGACTGACTCTATCTGCAGTCTCTCACTTACACTCTCCTCAGCCTCGACCAATTATCTCCAAAAAAAGTCTGAACAACTTTCTCTGTCTTGTTTGAAAGCTGCTGAGGCGCGTCGGTCGTGCTTTAAACAAAATGAATCCTTCACGGCAGTGAAATGGTGTGTCAGTGCTTCATTGTCACGGTGAGACCTGGTGAAGATGATGGATTAGTCGTCCTTTTTTTTTCCTCCTCTGGCTTCGCCTTTCTGAGTGCAGCAGCCACAGCAGTGGACTGTTGGTGGTGTTCAGACAAGAACAATTACTCCCTTTGTGCGCCTCAACTCCCCTGCTATTCATAGGGGAAATAGTACACACACACACGCAGTATCAAAGAGTGACATTCTGCTGAAAAATGAAGCAGTATCAGACAGCCACAGCTCAGCTCTGTGTGTCAGCGTATCTGTGATCATGTCTACAGTGTTTATGCGTGACACATGTAGCATTTTCATGCATGTGATGGGGATTTTTAGACCCAACCTACTTTCTTCTTCTTCTTCTTCTTATTCTTCTTCTTCTTCTCCTTCTCCAGCAGCAGTCATGCAGGCAAGCTTGAGTGTTCCCCCCCATGTGAACTGTTGAATATTTGATGGCGAGTTCTGTCTTTAATGCGAGCAGCAGCAGCGGCAGAGGCAGCTTTGTGTGAACACGGCGTATATAGGACAAAACCCCACCAGGCATCTCATAGGAGCTGTCAGGGAAGCTGCCATAGTCGAGGTATTTTACAGCTCTATCAAATCACAGAGGGACTTCCCTGCCTTTTTCAACAACAACCGGAGAATCTGTCTGACAGCTGAAACTCAACACGGCCGACTCAGATTCTCTCAAAATGAGAATTTTCGCCATAGCTAGCCTTCATCCTTTCTTTCCCGCATCTGGCTACTCTTGGCGCCATGGCAACGGGGCACCTCTTTAGTGTGCCAATATATAGGTCAGTGGTCATGCGGGGCTCCACCCATAGCAAAATATCACATATAACTGTCTGCTCGCCATGCATACAAAGGTTGGAGGAGGAAGATGTGAGCATCCATCCATACACGCAGACAGATGGGAAGTCGTGACATGACAAACACACACAAAGACTTGAATACAAATGACCCAGATTCGGTTTGTGAGTCTGCAGCAGCTTCACAGGTGATTTGTGCCATCAGCTGTGCAGTGACATGAATACAGGAACATATACTCCCCCTCCAAGCTGTGTGTTTGTGTGTCTCTTTGTCTGTGGACGATCTTTGTTTGACTCGATGTATAGATGATGGAGAAAATTGAGCCTGTTTGTTTGAATAGTCACATCCTCGTGTGTGCAGCTACCGCTCTCGACACTGGGCCCTCAGTGATACATGAATATGGAGCAGTTTTACATTATATGATGATGCACATGTCTTGTATGTTGTTTCTTTAGAAGCTGATTCAAATATCCAAACATTTGTTTTTAGGCGAGGACTTTCTGCCACAAATTCACCTACTTCCAAAGTATACGGAGAAGGAAAATCCCTCGTTCAAAATCCACCTTAAGTACAGTATTATTAGCAAGCTGTGGTTAAAGTATCAAAAGTAAAAGTACACATTATGGAGAAAAATACCCCCTTTGACTGATTTATTATTATATTACACTATTATATATTTATTCCTTCTGCATCAGTATGTAAGTAATACTGGTCGCTGGTGTTTTAACTACTTTATATACAGTCATTAAGTACACTGGTTTTCAGTAGAGCCAAGTTGATATATTGGATGATATTAGCTCATCGCAAATGTATTTGTATCGATGCATATGAAACTGAAGTACAGAAAGGCCTAAGATATGTTTTGGAAGTGTCTCTATTGTATTGTTTGTCCACCAGTGTGTAGTCAGAAGTTTATTTTTCAACTGTAATATGTCCTGCCCAGTACATCTCTTGGTTAAGTGTTGTAAGAATGTCAGTATTGGTCTGAAAATCCTCAGTATCAGTCAGGTTATGGTTTCCAGCTGAGGGATCTGGTCCTGTCTGAGGGGTTGCAAGATAAATTTGAGGTGTTATGAGATGATAAATGAGAGAAGAGAAAAAAATCTGTTCCACAAATTTGGTTTTCATTTTTTAACTTTTCCCAGACCTGTGCATTTTTGTGGTTGGCTCATTTTCCCTTTGTGGGCCTCAAACTTATTGAAATGAAACCATCTGAGACAAAGAGGAAAAATCTCTTTTGGTGGTACTGTTAACACCTCATAGGCATTTGAAATGTGACAAAATACCCGACTAGACACCGACTTATTGTAGGGGTGACAAGTCAAAAAGATTGGGAACCAGTAACCATGTATTATAGTTTTGAGCAGTGGTTCCCAACTGGTCCAGCCACAGGTCCAGAATTCTACTTAGTCATTAGTTCGAGGCCTTGCAGATTAATACATTCAGCATCATACTTGCGTTTGTCCGTGTTGTTGAGCTAGTTTGCTGACTTTAGTCACTCACTCCACAGCAGAAATGGCACATCAAAATAAAGGCTCTGTGCTGAAAAGTCACTGTACTCTAAAACAAAGTGTTGTTCTTTACAAACTTGGCACAGATTCATGAAAATGTCATGTTCCATGTTTCAAGTGATCATTTTAAACCTGACCATTATCTTATCCTCACTCTAACCAAGTGCTTTTTGTGTGTAAACCTAACCAGACTTCAACCACAGTGTTGTCACAACATAAAACAGTGATATAGGAGTATTTTCAAGTAGCTTGTGAGAAAGCTAGGGTTACCAACTAGCCATGACTGAATTACTGGAATTTATTTTGGCGACTGTCCCCAGATTTTTGTCCTCCACAGCAATGTGGTAGGAGTAGCACGGATTCTGCTCAGCACTTCTGTCATTCTGGATTGGACATTGTCCTAGTGTGAGTCGCGAGTAACACAGAAGACACTTTGAAATCCATATGTGGTTTGGTTTGCAAAAATTATGTTTCGTATGTTTTTTGCTGTCCAGACTTTCTAAAATCAGATACAATCTGGATGTACCAAAAAGCTTTTTAGGCTGGCAGTCTGAACAAGGCCTCAGTTACTTTCCACCACTGGTCTTTATACTACAAGTGTTGCTGGAGTTTTGACCTTTTCAGACTCTTTTTGGACAAAAAACTAAAGAAATCAAAAGGTATTTAGTAATCCCCACTACAATTATATACCTTGCAATGTAGAAAAGGCTTTGAAACATTTAGACTGTAATAAAGTGAGGTAAGATTTACAGAAAATATAATTGAACAGTGAATGAATAAATAAAATGGGAAACTAGGTAAAGTGTCTTGAGCAAAATAAGAGTTTTGACCCATGACCTCTTGATTTATAAGATCCAGAGTGTTCAGCACATGTCCTTCAGTTTGTGTTTAATTTAAAAACGTCCAGGTCTCTGTTAGTGATCGCCTCTCGCTGGGTGAAGTCGTTTGGCGGTGGAACTTGAATGTGTAGCCATTGACGAGCCTCAATAAATGAAGCATCACTGCTCATTCAGCGAGAGTGGAACTACAAGGCGGGTTGTATTGATCGTCTCATACTGCAATTTGCAGTGTGAGGCGGCAGAAATGTCAAATAGAAATGTCAACGTGTCACTTTGGCTGCAGGAGTGACTCGAAATATCAGGATCTATAAAAAAGAAAGCTGTGCCACGAGAAAACAATACTCATCACAGCGATATGAGGCTGGTAAAGGTCTCCATTCGTCCATCCATCTGTTCATTCAACTGTTCATTAATCCATACATCCATCTGTTTTTCCATCACCTCATCTGTCTGTCTGTCAGTCCATATATCATTTGTCCATCTACCTGTCCATCATCCATACATCCATTTTCTAAGATTTTTATCACCCGTTTAATTGCCTGTTTCTCCATCCACCTATTTGTCCATCCATCCATCCCTCCATATGTCCATGTATACTTTCATCTGTGCATCTAGCAGTCCATCTATTCATCATCCACATGTCTGCCAGTCCATCCACATTCATCCACCTATCCAACCGTCCATTATTACATCCATTCATCTACCAGTCCGTTTCTCTCCACAGACATGCATCCATCTCTCTGTCCATACATACATACATCCTTTCATGGGACTCCCTAAAAACTTAGTATTTCATATGGGAGCCTTAAATCCTACGTCACTGTTGTGGGTCTGATGCGCACTTGTGTTGGCTCACATTAGGTCACCTTGTCACTTTTTGGATAAGATAGCAAAACCATAACCTAAAATGATGTTTATTCACTTAATCTTTGCCTGCAGTTTTCTTTCATGCACTGGTCAATTTTGAGATTTTGGGCTATTTCGCTTTCAAGACATGTCTTCTTCCAGACTAGTGGAAAGTTTTTTTTGTTCAGATTTCTGTTTTCAAAATGCTCAATTTTGAGATGATATGTAAACTTGTAATACAAAAAAAAATGTCTAAATGTAAGTAATCAACTGGGGAAGTTTCATGGTGATATCTGTTACTTAAATTTTTTACCCTATTGTCTCTTACATATAATACATATCTTTAAAGGCCATTTCCTCAAAATAAGTTTTTTTTCTCATACTCTGAGTTTGAAGTCTCCATTTCAGTAGCACTTAGAAACTTTCCATTTTTTTTGTCCAAGTTCTTAAGTTTTTGCAGAGGGGTTTGTTCATATATTATTCAAAATCTGATTTAAAGAACATTTTATTCCTAAAAACATGGCAAAAAACACGAACATTTTTTCTGGATTTTGACAGTATTTTCTGAATCATGGAGTGATGAAAAGAGCTATCCAAAATTCTCTCTGTTAAATCCCTTAACTCTAATATTTCACACAAAATGAAGCAAGAATTTCAAACCTGGCTTAATCTAATGTTCAGATTTCTGTGCAGGAAAGGTATGCAAATCAGTGCATATTTAAGTAGATACTGCCTCATTTGCATATTTAAACATACAATTTTTAGAAAACCTATACAAAAACATTAATTGTCTTACTGTAAGTAATCAACTGGGGAAGTTTCATGGTGATATTTGTTACGAGTTTTATCCTGTTCACCTGTAGTGTCTCCCCATTACCTCAAGATTAAATCCACAGAATTGATTTTATTTGATTTTTATCTGGAACTTTAAAAGCACAACAACTCACAGGAGTATCATGACAGAAAAAAATCCCAGAAGATAGCACTTGAAAGCATTTCTAAAAACACGTTTTTCCAAAGCAGTCTTCAGTGGTGACAGCAAAACTATACAGTACATGAGAACATACACGTAATTGCAAACCAGTCAACGACATCATAAACCTACTCATCCTTCTTGCAACTCCACACCGATGTTTCATATTTCCTCCCTCGGATGTGAACCATCAACCCTCCCTACAGCTCATGACCTCATGACTAACTGTAACTCCAAACAGAGATGACTTTTTGTCATTTTTGTGATCATGAATTTACAAAAATACTTCTAGACTGTTGCTCCTTGTTCTGCTGGCAGCCATGACTAGACTTCCCTGCAGATTTTCAACTGACTTTAACCTGACTGCCAAAAAATTCTCAAATTGAGCATCATATCATCATACCAGAAATGTGTCCAACTAAATAGTGTTAAAATGCTTTGACATTTAGAGCAACTAAATTATGTCCAACAACAAAAATCTACTCGGATGAGGGAGTCTGTATTCTGATGTCGACGTAATATCTTCACCAATAGATGCCCAGCCCAAACAGGTTCACAAGCCATACCATCAATGTCCATGTTTATGGTGTGAGACCAAATATACAAGAATACTTGTAGAGTGTATTATTCAGTCTAGTTTGCCCAAATTTTCAAGCTTTAGAGATAAAACTAGCCCATACTTTGCCTCAAAGGTTATGATATAGGGTATGAACATGTACTCAGAGCTTGGGCTGTCGAGACGGTCACAGAGCTCGCTAAAGTGTGCACTGCTGCATCCTGCAAAACCTCACCCATCCAGGTGAAATACCAAGGCTTTAGGTAGTCCCATCCTTTCATCTTGTCCTTCCATTTATCTATTTGTCTCTCTCTATCTATTCACCCATCCATCCCAAAGTAGAGAGGTTGCCAGTTCGTCTCAGGACGAGTAAACATAGACAGACAAGCACACTCACACCTACTTTATTTAGATTTTCCACTCCAGCTGACCTGCATGTCTTTGGCCTGTGGGAGGAAACTGGTGCAGAGAAACAGGACACACAAACTTCACACAGAAAGGAATAAAGCTGGGGAATTTGTTTCTGGCAAAGCTCTTCACTGTGAAATCTCATACAGAACAGTTTGTTTCCACTATAACACAAGCAGCTGCCGCACGGCTTTCAAGAGCCTGGATCTCTCCATTAAACAATACGCAGGCTGATCTCACTCAATCAGCTGCTGTAGTGTTTGATCAAAATGAAAACTCGCAGACTCTCTCGGCCTCCTCTTCCTGTTATCATGCGGAGAGAGGTTCATATCAGCAGACTGCGATGAGTCCTGTGTTAGCGCCGACTCACTATCACTCCCCGGGTTAGTGTGACCCCGATCTCACAAAGCCCTCTCTCACATGCAGATACTGACTTCTCATTACTCATGCGGACACACAAAACACAAGTGTGCTCTGTGTATCTCTTTGTCCGTCTAATCTACAACCGTTTCTCTTGCGATCTGGGAATTCATGGTTCTTCTCACTCTATTTATACAAGATAAATAACCACACCCTGTCAAATATTGTAAACTGTACACACAGCGCAACAATCACGGCCACATTTGTTCTTCAGTCCTCCCCCTCCCCCATCTCCCTATCTCTGACCTTGACTGCAGTCAGCAGCGCTACAGTGATAATCTATTTTGTGGTAAAACAAACACACGCAGGAGTGTAGTGTTGAAGCAACTCGGATGAGACAAAAGGGGGGCACCTTTGATGGGAATACCATCTGTTTGGGTTGGAGTATGCAGCAAAGTTTTTCCTAGAAGCACTCAGTTTGAGACACGAGAACAGTCATTGTTAGTGTTTCTGAATGATTCACCTCCCTGTACAAGAGTACAGATATCTCAATCTTAAAAAAAGAGATTTTATGCTGCCATTTTAATCAAAATGCACTCACCGGTTCTCAGAGTGTGTGTGCTTTAAGTCTCAAGACTGGTGAACTAGATTTCATCCACAAAATATTTCATTTTAATTCCACAAAAGAGGGCTGAGCCAATATAATCATTTCGTCTATCTGTTCTTGTCTGTTAATGCCTTTAAACGACACTGACCTGTAATCAGACAAAGACGTGTGGATCCGCCATGTTATAGGAGACACATTCTGGTTGCCTGGATACTGCATTAAGAGTGTTTTACATGTTTAAGTACAACAATGACAAGGCCTCATTTGTCCTAATAGGCTTTTAGACATCAGGCTGTCATTTCTCTGCCTTCTCTGGCATCCATCTTCATGGAAATGTGTTTTCAAATCTCTCCTCTGTCTTTGTTTAGGGTGCTTCTGTGGTCTGGGACTGGTTTACTCCAACAAGTCGTGCACCATGCCGCCCATCACCTTCCAGGACCTGCCGCTCAACATCTACATGGTCATCTTCGGGACAGGCATCTTTGTCTTCATCCTGAGCCTCATCTTCTGCTGTTACTTCATCAGGTGAGGAGCGACATAGGCAGACATGTTTAAAAAAGGGTGTTTTCAAGCGTAGACTTGCTCTGCTCTCTTTCAGATCAGTGGATAAGTTGGTAAACGTGATGTGTTTTCTCCTTAGTTCGGTTTAATTTCACACACACATGGAAACAAAGCAAACCGATATGCATCACCTGGCTCAAACTTGTAGAGGACACCTTGTAGTTAGGTCAGATTGATGTTGGATTATATTACAACCACAGGCCCAGAATGTGACCAGAGTGAGACCACTTCCTCTAAAGGTGCATTTCATCTGCATGGTTTGGCTTGACTTGACTCGACTCAACTCTTTTTTGGTACCAGGTCCTTTCCTCTATTTCATTTTCCACTGCAGATAGTATCTTCTCAGTGTAAGCAGGATTCTCAGCTGATCGCCATAGTGGTGCTGTGTGCAGCGTCTGCAACATTATTTTCTGACCAATCAGTGGTCTGCAGTGTTTTAACTCCACCTTCTAGCAACAGCTCAGCTTACCTGGAATCTGTATCACTCAGGTGGTACCAAAATAAGTACCAGGTACTATCCGCAACCTTTACTAATGGAAAACCAAAAAAGAGTACAACTGCTGTGTTCAGATCTGCCCAAACAAAACCTACCGAGCGGGGAAAATGAACCAGTGTCTGATCAAACTAGACAATGCAGGTCTAGGCTTTGTGAGGCTGCACTTAGTCACAGCAGTGCTTTGAGATAAACGTCAGCATGCTAACATGCCGATTAAGGGGTGTGATTTTTATCCGTAGACTGTATAAAAATAGTGGATGAAACCACTCTGATGTCACCCTTTGGTTTGTGTACTCCTGTTTTGAATCATTGAGATTGGCGTTGTGGCTATCGTCATTTTGGATTTTTGGAGACAGAGGTTAAAATCTTGGGTGGAGCTGTGGAGGAGTGAGGGCTGGATCTGACTCACAGACTGGAGTGATGCCTTGCAGACAGCATGTCACTCAAAGCCGCTCTTAATCATGCATAACTTTAAGCCTTAATAAAATGTACACGGGTGAGTTACATAAAAATTCACCCCCCGTACAGTTGTCATGAATGTTGAAATTAGCCATAGAGACCAAAACCAGGGTGTAAACATGTTTATTTCTGCGGTAAAGTTTGGCCATTTTAACATGGGGAGAGATGGGGATTGACTCGCTTTTGGAGCCAGCCCCAAGTGGCCATTCGAGAAACTGCAGTTTTTTGCCCTTCAGTGTTGGCTTAATTTTTTAGCCTTGGAGGTTGCTGCTTGTGTTTACCAGGTTCACCATCCAATGTAGTGTGTCAGTGCGCTAACATTTGCTTATTAGCATGAAACACAAAGAACAGCTGATGGAAATGTGATTAGTTGTGCAGGAATTTGGTCATAAACCAAAGTGAATTTTTGACCTGATGATTGCACTACAGGAAATGTCAGGGAATCACCAAGTTGTTATAATTCATCCTTTGGGGGACATGAATGTGTGTATACCAAATTTAATGGCTATCCATCCTGTAGTTGTTGAAATATTTAAGTCCGGAACATAGTGACCGACATTGTCACCACAAAAGCCTCTACAGTAGGGAGTATTTGTGTGTGTGTGTGTGTGAGAGAGAGAGAGAGAGAGAGAAACACAGTGAGTGAGGGAAGGATGTTTAAAAAAAAAAAAAAAAAAAAGAGGAACAGACTGACCTCTCCTGCTGTTGACTGTGAACTCCCTGATGAGCCGAGGGGACGTTTGTGTCTGAAGGACAGGATATGAGGCAACAGGAAGCAGCCCGCCACAATGTGTGAGGACAGCAGCGAGGAAAACTGCAGAGAGTCTCAGAATAAACACGACCTGAATAGCACACAGTGGGAGTACACAACAACATCACACATGAACGTCTGCAGTGTGCAGAAACTCATAAGGAAATGCCAACACTTGCAGTAGGGTTTGTTTTTTTTATCCTGCGCCCTCTTTGGATGACTGAACATCTGTATTTAGAAAATTACCAAGGTGTCATAATTTTTTACTTTTGGTGCTGTATATGATTTTGAATTGCTGTCACAACAATTAAAAAAAAACTGGTCAGCTGGAGACATAAAGCTCAGTGAGAATACAAATGCATGTTAAAAACAGCCAGTAACTGGTATCCAGTAGGTTTGGGGCATTTTTTGCTTGATTGTGGGCATTTGCCTCCTGTGTAGCTTATTCTATTTCTATTACTATATTATAATTGAATTCCCACAGAAGCACCAAGCGAAATAAGTGACAATCTAATCAACTTCTAAATGATTTTAAGACCTTGTTTATCCTTGACCTCAAAACATTAGTTGACAAATGAATCTCAAAGTCCTTTTAGTTGCTAGAAGCTTTCAATCACATAATTCTAGAAACTGAAATTTGTTGGATATTTTATAGGAAAATTATGGTATTTTTACTATCAGTGTATTTAAAGCAGCTATAATCAATATTTTTATAATAGCAATGTCTGACATGTGACACCTACAGAGAATTTTCACCTGAATTTGCAGCTTCAAAGAGCTTTATAGTGAGTTTCAGCACGTTTTATGCCCACCCCCGCTTAACTTAACTGTTTTGGTTCAATCTCACCACCCTCAAAGCGTCTTTTTCGGGCCGCAGCAGGCAGCTTTGTTTAGTGGAAAAGCCCTAAAATCCTACTGTACACTACCTGCTCAGCACCAAACAGCAGACAGACACAGTTAAGGCCTTTACATACTCCGCAAGAACAGAGAAATTTGTGAAGATGCCGCATTCTTGAAAAGAATGATGTCATTCTCTTCTCGCAGCCCTGGTTTTGGAGTTCTTGCAGCCGACACATCATCTGGGCAGAACTTTTTTCTTGTGTGGTGTCCGAGAAATGTTGTGTGATTGGTCAATATTTGAAGTGGGCGTGGTTAATGCGGAAAAGCGTGTGTGACTTATGCGGCACTTGAGTTTCTCGTGAAGTATGAAATGTCCTGGCCAGAACCAACTTTGTTCTTGCCACCTCAAGGAAAAGAACAAATTTAGTACAGTATGTACAGGGCTTTAGACTAGCTGCTGAAGCATTTTGCAACTAAAAACCAAATACAGTGTATTCCTCAAGAGCTGGTAGTGACCAAAACAGAGCTACAAGAGATCAAGTGGGCAGAAAATCTTCCTGTGAAAGTTGCTCAGTGGTACATGAAGCCATAAAAGTTCAACTGCTGTGTATAAAATTATCAGAATGATCGGCACTGCTTCCACACTGTGTGGCCCATTAAGCAGGTGCACTAGAGACTTCTGCCAGCTGTGAAACTACTTCTTGTTTAATGCTCCGCTAACTTGAATAGTGATAAAATGATTTAATTGTGCGGCTTCTCTAGAATTTCCAAATCTTGTCAGACCAAATAGATCGAATCCAGAAAGTTGAAAGAGTTATATCACAGACGTTGTGATGCTTGGAAAAAAGTATCCACTGATTTACAGATGTCTCTTTCCCCATGTAAGTCAAAGGGAAAAGGTGTTTTTAGGCCACAGAGCATCATATGACGGTGTAATTCCACTGTCTGGTCACTACAAAAATTGACTTAACAGCCTGTGAACTTTCTCGGGGCCTGGAAGCAATACGCCACACGTAGCTCTGCAGTGAGATAAGATTTTACCTACTTTAAATTATGAAAAAAGGAAAGGAAAGAAAAGAAAAGTCATGTTCAGCTCCAGCTCCGTTCATTTAGTGGCTGATTTGGAGCTGTTGATAGTATTACACAGTCTTCATCAGCAGACTGTGTTTCCATGATGTCCCATGATGTGTTGACTTATAAAACAACAAACTTTTATCTGGTGATAAGTATCTTCTCTCTGAATGAACTTTGTGGTGAGATTAATTTGTCAACTCGTGTGCATTTGAACCTCATCTTTTAATCCAGCATGACTGATAAATCCTTCCAAGTGCTCAAAAAAAAGAAAAAAAACCAGATCAACAATTACAACAATGAAAACAGAGCTAACCTCATGTGATGACGAAGATCAAGAGCTACTTAACAGCTACTAAATGGACCTGTTTCTTAAATTAAAAAGACACTTTGAGAAAGTGACAGGATGATTTTTTTCCCAGTGAAGCGGTAAATGTCTGTATCTTCATTTGGAGATGTCTGTTTTTGAGAAACACTGAATTCCCATGTTTCAGCTCTCAGGCAGACCTAAAGGGAACACAGACAGAGCAGGCATCAGTTTATTTTTAATTCTGGGATAATTTTACACCGCAGTTATCAACTAGAGAAACGTAAACCTTGCGGGCACATTTCTGTAATCATGAATGTTTTGTTTGGCCTGAACCTGGCACTAAATTAACCATCAGAAAAGCTTGGATCCTTCCTGTTCCTCTTAAAGCACTTGCCTGTGAATCATAACCAGTGAGTCACTTCCTTTCGGCCCCATTGACATGCTGAAGGTAGTCTCGGGTAGGAGTGTGATTGTGAATTAATTTATAGACTGGGTGATTCATCAGATGAATGCTGAGTGATAAATGCCACTCTCTGTTGGGGGCAGGCTTGGTATTATCCACTCAGACCGGCTCTCTCTAAATCCTGCGTGTCGGGGAGTTTGTGACGATCGATTTTAACATTGCAGAGAGTTAAAAATCTCATTTTGTCTCTATTCGTTTATTTGAGACTCTCCTTCTTTAATCACACAAAGCAATTATATTGAGTTTTCTAAAAAGCCTTGAGATCTGGGCAAGATTTGCAGAACACACACACACACACACACACACACATGAACACACTCTTTTCAGCCTTCATATCCAAACTGCTCTAATAGTGTCACAAACCGGGGGTGTACACAGCAGTACCTGCTATGTATGACTGCAAAACCACGAGGGTGCCAAAAAGCACACACCAAAAATATCCCATCTTTAATTATACCCCAATGTGCGCCAACAGCAGCAGGTCTGTTTTCAGTTTAAGGAGGTGCACAGCAGCTACAGATAGATGCTATGAGAACCACAAGGAGCTGAAGGTGTTTTAGTCAGACAGTTCAGCAGTGATGGAAAGTAACATTTACAAAGTGCAGGTAACTGGTATTTCCAAGCTAATTTCACATGTTTTTTGTGTCTGTGACTAATGAGAACAACAATTTTTGAAAGTGGTCCAATACTTAGTGAGAGTGCTGCAGCCAGCAGCGGTGAAACATATTGGCATCATCAGTTTACGTCCACTAAAAAAGCTTCTTTTCCCACTGAAAGATTTATTAATATTATTTATTTAGAAAGAATCCCTATAGAGACAGACCTTGAGATCATTTTTGTTTAACCAGAAACAGCTCTTAAATCGCTATCAGCAAAGACACCAGACACTATTTAAACAAACAGTCGACTGACACAAAATAAAACTCAAACAAAAACCACCTTAGTTTTTCTTTCCACTGTTCCAACAATCACCAACTCTGGTTTGTTTGAAATAAATGCTTAATTTACCCAGTTTGATGTGAAAATAATGCTGGCTGTACACAGTTTCCCCTGCTGCTTCTCTGATGACCGACCTCCCTTTTGCTCCTTTCCCAATATTTTCACTGGAACACAGGGTTCAGGCTGAAAAAAATAGAAGTTACACTTTAAGTTCACTTTATAGGGTGCTTGAGTATTTACTTTATGCTTTTACCCCACTACAATTCAGAGGTAAATATTGTACACCTTTAGTTACTTTAAACTTAAAGATATTCTCAACAAAGCAGCCCTTTTTAATATAAAATATAATATTGTGCTTTAGATTGAACTATCTAACAGTATCTAAGTAGTTAAAATGTGCTCCACCTTCACCAGCTGTAACTTTGAAATGCTGCTTATCGAGGATTTATTAAGATGTAGTAAAAGTCTTCGACGGGGTGGATCCCTCTGGACTGGACTGAATTCTAGCTAATTAATAACATTAGAACGGACTACAGCTTATCCTAGTACGGTGGTTCCCGGCTGGTGGGTCGAGGTCCAAAAATGGAGCACGAGTCCATTCTGAATAGACCACAAGTGACTTACAAACATGTCAAAATTGTAAAACACACTTTATCTTTAAGTAGGCTACAGTGAATTACCAGCACAGAGCTTTTATTTTGAAGTGCTGTTTCCTGCTGTAGAGTGAGTGAATAACAGACAGCTACTTGACAGAGACAGCAAACTAGCTCGATGACATGGCCAAACGCAAGTATGACGCTGAATGCATTAAGTTGTGTGGACCTTGAACTAATGACTAAGGAGAAATCTGGACCTCGTGGCTGGACCAGTTGGGAACAACTGTCCTTTTCCCCGGTGGTGTGTGTGTATTTCGATTTGTTTTGTACCATGTTTGTAAGGTCGTGACTCCTGCTGTTTTTGTGTTTTGGTAAGGTTGTTCAAAAACTGTGACAAAGTGGTTCTGCACATATTCAGAACTGGAAATATGTGTAATTGTTACTAGAACCTCAACCAAAAAAAAAAAAAAAAATCAATTAATATGATGTATATAATCATATAACTCTTTAAAAGGGATCCTTTTGCATTTACTTTAATACTAAAGTACATTTTTCCAATACTTTTACTTGTAGGTCTTTAATGTAGGCTATCGACCAAAATAAACCAGTACAAAGTAGTGTTGAAACCTCTCCGGTCAAACAATACCTTCATTTGTTCATTTTTTGTGCCCAGATTTAGAAAAAAAGGATGATTTGTGGGCTTTTGCTTGCAGACAATCACTGCAAGAGTTCTTGGATTTAATGTGACCACAACTTCAACAGTCTGCAGTGCGGTCAAATCAAGTGCGGTGCATTTGATGCAGTTGGCAGGTCAGTGTGCCAAGATGCCACCAAAACACTCAGGAGTATGGCATCTGGTGGCATTTTACACAACTGAATGTTTCCATTCACATGATGGGTGTCGAATGACATAGAAGGAAAGGGTATCAAATGAAGCACTAAGGAGTAGTCTTGACATTGGTTGGTATCACTTTAAGGGTAATGGTATTGGTACTGCTCAGCCCTGCTTAAGTGAAATCTTGAATGTAGGACTTTTAATTGTACCTTTATTTTATGTTCTTCCCCCTCTGCAATACAGTCACTGAGTGAAGACATATTAAGCCACCAGATCCCTAAATAAATTCACTGACTCATTTAATTTACCATCAGAGATCCTTGAGACTGAAACCTGTGGAATCCCCTGAAGGTCCAAGTCTCAGAGGAAAGTCTCTAAAGCTTGACACAGTTGTTCATTAGCCAACAACAGGAAACATGACTGCTTACTGTGCTTAAACTTCTGATAATAAGAAATGCTTAAAAATCCCCCTGCATGTCACATTGCAGCTGTAAAGGGTCATACAGATACTATCATACCTGCAGAGAAACGAAGGGCAGAGAGAGATTTGGGAAAATAAAGTGACAGTTAATTCCAAAGTGCTTCAGCAGCAGAAAGGGCGGACTGGAGGTCGTCTTCTGTCGCATGTGAACACAGCGAGAGTCAGCAGCTTGTCAGGAGACAGAGACAGACAGAGAGAGGTGAGAGAGAAAGAGAGTGATGTCTATTAAGGTGGTAAAATCTGACTAGATTTTGGGTTTAGTTGTCTCTGTGATGCTGAATGAGTTTATCTGGAAACACAGTTTATCCACAAACAATAAATGTGACTGCAGAGATGATTGTTATGTCATGATCGGAATTAATTTCATTTTAAGGTGGCACACTGCCTATACATTTTTAAATTGAAGAGATCATGATGATGTATGATTGGCCGTTAAGTATACTATGTAACAAAAGTTTAACTTTTTAAACCCTTTTTTAAAATAAATGTGGCTGTTTCATTATGAAATTAAATTCTTATTCATTATCTGAAGGTAGATTAAGGGCGTAGATTTATTAATTGGCAATTTTAATGACCTTTTCTATTGGTTTTTTTTTTCTTGCCAATCAATGAATTGACTAAATGTTAGTGCTCTGATATTTAGAATGGTCTTTACTGTACCAGACACAAACAGGCTTTTTTTAGTGCCAGATGTGTGCAGTATAATTCAAGTGTCATTTATCTAGTTGTATGCACAGTACTTCCCAAACACATGCATTTTTGCTAAAACCATATTGTTTATAACTGGACTGAAAGTAAAATTAATCAATGCCCTCTTCAAGCCACTCCACTGAAAAAAAAAACCCCCAGTAATTTTATGTCACAAGAGCTGCTGGTCTATCACTGCTTAAATCAGTTAGTTTAGTTTATGTTATTGTAAGACTTTGGTGTAACTTTTGGTTTGTTCAGATCTACCAGAGTTACACATTAAAGGCCTTTGCACACTGTCTCGACATCCTCGTCGTTGTCATCATCATCCACCTGAATATTATTATCTGACCTGTTGAAAGTGAGCTGTCAGAGTCATTAAATGATTCTGTGCCCCCTGTTACTCTTGACACGGCTGTGTCCCTTCACCGCATTTTCTTCACTGATTCTTGGTCAAACAGCTTCTGATTGATCCGGAACGTGATTGACACAACGTGAAGTAGTATTCATTTTTAGATGTGCGACAATTTTGGATGAGAAAAACAGACTCAGTGTGCAAGTTCTTAACACATAGAAACTACAGATTAAGGCAGCATTAGACCAGCAGCTTCCTTGTTCAGCTAAGTAAAATTACTGCTTTTGTCAGTGGAGGTTGGCTTTGAAGAGAGCAATGAAAGTTTCACCTTTAGTTCAGTTCCTTGTCAGAGAGGGACGTCTGTTTGGGAAGTACCGAACATACGACTGAATAAATGACGGATGGATTACACTGCACAAGTTGTGTGACAGTTTGTAAATTGATAATTTGGTATAGTTTTGCTCTTGTTAGATGCAGACCCCTTTACTTTAATTCATCAAGAATTTCCTCTGTTTTTGGATTCTTCGTTCACTGTAGGGGCATGTGAGAAAAACAAAAATTGTATTCACAAATTCAGCGTAACACAGGAGAAATTAATATACAAATTGTCATTTCTTTGTGTGAAGTATTCCTTTAATAATGGAGTATTTAATGTACTTAAATGTAGAATGAAGTCTTTTAGTATTTATGAAAAAAGCCTGGTCATTGCATCATTCACACCTGTTGAAGTCATTGTAACTTCATACAATAAGAGCTGGTCAGTAGTTGCTATATGAGGATTTTCTATTCTTGCAGAACGGGCACAATAGCTGAGCTGAAACACTGAAATCTCTGTCCCTTTCACCCACTTCACATCACTCGCCAGGCATGGGAAACCTCAGCACATGTAAAACGTGTATCCTCACATTGTTCTGCACCGAAGATTGTTAGCAGCAATCAGCGTAAACAATAAACCAAATGACAAACACAGTGAAAAACTGTCATTTCCTTACTCCAAGCAGCAAGATTCACTTTTTTTTGTTGGGTTTTTTTTTGTTGGTGGAGTGATCAGATCATAAATAAACAATCGTCTTTCATCTCAGATGCTTTCACTGCATTTAGTTTCAGGCTCAAATCACAGACAGTGACAGACATTTGTGTCTATGTTTAGTCGTGTAAAAACAGGAGGCCAAAAATAACCGCCTGAACAGACGCAGCTCGCCAAGTGATAAAGATCTCCTCTCTATTGTTGGCTACGAGGGTGGTGCAGGGATTCAAAGACGCAACGTACTCATTAGCCGTGTTTGTGTATATATACGTGGAAGTGTGTGCGCGTGTGTGATAGCATTTTCAGTGTGTGAACAATATGTGTGTGTGTGTGTGTGTGTGTGTGTGTGCTTGCAGGGGGAGCATGTATTTGTCTGTTGATGTGTAGCTGCTTGAAAAGACAGTTAATTATCAGAGCTTACCCTGCAATTACACAGCTTCTGTTGCACACAGTCCCATAATTTAACCACATAGACTTAAAATCTCAGCTAGAATCCAATAACCTGCTGTTTAACTCAGCTCAGAATAAATACAGACGTCTTCATCTCCTAATAAACAAGTGGAAAGTGGTGGAACTAACTGCATTTACACATGTACTACACTTAAGTACAATTTACTTTAGTATTTCCATCTAATGCCACAGTATTTTAGAGGCAAATATCGCAGCTTTCAGTCCTCTAAATGTGTCTGTCAGCTATAGTTATGAGTTGCTTTGCAGATTAAGATTTAGCATACATAACCAATGATCAGTGTAACCAAATATGATGCATAATAATGTATAGCATAAACCAATTAACTCCACTGCAGACAGCAGCAGCAGCAAAATGCAGTTTACACTTTTGATGAGTGGTTTTGCTATTTTTGCCAATAATACTTTATTTACTTAAAGCTGCATTACTCAGTATTTTCATATGAACAATAGATTAATTGACTATGTATAATGTTAAAGGTATTCCTCACAGTTAAAGGACAACTTCAGTATTTTTAAACCTGGACCCTATTTCCCTGTGTAAATTGATCAAAGAGGCTGAACAATTTTTGAAATTGTCCCAGTATTGAGGTAGCCAGCAGCCATGAGACGAGCTGCAATGGAAGCACATGGGGGCAACTAAACATCATCACTGTATGTCCATTAAAATTGGTTATTTTTGACACAGAGCGGCTCAGATTGTTATTATAAGTGTCTCTTCACCTTTCACTTGATCCTGTCTGTTTGTCACTGCCTCCTTAAGCAGAAGTCTCTTTCTGAAATATCATGAGATATCACTTGTTACAGGAAAACAACGGTGGAAAATATATGAGATCTGGAGAGAATATAGTAATCATAGTAGTTTACAGTACAAATAGTTGAGAGTTATCAGAAAGGATATTCAGTGTCACTGATGATTATTTACCTGATTTCAATGATGTGGATGAAGCTTTTGAATTTGACCGCTGCCAGTTATACGCATTGAAGAGGAGAGAAAGAGGAAAAAAAGGCAGTGGAGGCGCTGCAGGACGTGAAACAGGGAGACCGTGAAGTTCCTCAAGTTGCTGTGACCCCATGGCCACAGAGGAAAAATGCCTATGTTGTTAAGAGTGGTTCATAATTTGTTATATCTTACAACGGGGAGATGTGTGGTGATACAGCAGGGAAGGGGATAGTTTAATAACAAAAAGCATCAGCAAGACGTAATGAATATGTAAACAGTAACATAAAAACCTCCGCTGCCTTTTTTCTCTCTCTCTCCTCGTCCACTTGTCATGCTTATACTCAATCACAAATAACGGTGGCGATAGAATTCAAAGGCCTGAGACACATTTGAAATCAGGTAAATAATCATCCATGATATTGAAAATCTTTAAGACAACACTTAAATACCTTTTCTATAAACTGCTCTGGTTATTAATCTTTCTCCAAATCTCACACACACATCTCGTGATATCTGGTGATATTTCAGAAGGAGACTTCTGCTAAACGAGGCAGTAACAATCAGACAGGATCAAGTGAACGGTAAAGAGGCACTTCAGACACTTATGATATGAATCTGAGCTGCTCTGTGTCAAAAACAATCGCTTTTAATGGTCATACAGTGACAATGTTTAGTTGCCCTTCGTGCTTCCATTACAGCTTGTTTCGTTGCTGCTGGCTGCTTTTACATGGGGAGATTTACATGGGGAGATTTACACGGGGAGATAGGGTCCAGGTTGAAAAATGCCAAAGTTACCCTTGAAAATAGGTTGAAGTACAGTTTTGTGATAAGTCCTCTGTACTTTTCCCACTGGGGGAAGGAAGTATTTAGATCCTTTACTTAGGTATGTAAGCGATACCAAAATGTAGAAATACTCTGTTACAAGCAGCCCTGCATTTATAATTTTAGTCCAGAGGTATGAGTAGGAACAGGAGGAGAACATGGGAAAATAAGGTCCATTTTAAGGATACTTTACTTGAGTATTTCAATTTACACGACCTCTCTGATTCAGTGGCTATATGTTATTTTTGTTGGGTGGATAGGATCTTTCCATTTAAACAATATCTCCTGGTCAGATACATTAAATGCAGGACTTAAACAAATTGTAGACAAAGTTATTTATCATGTGTTTCTCTGTTAATCCACAGCAAACTACGACACCAAGCCCAGAGTGAGCGGTTTGGATACAGAGAGGTAAAACCTGATGTTGATATTTAAGCACACTTTAATATCTTAATTAAGAAAACTCTCTTTAACATTCTGTTTTTCTTACCCCGCAGGTGGTGTTAAAAGGAGATCCAAAAAAGTTGAATCTTCATGGGGTAAGGATGTAATTTACATACACACACTTAAGACTTTTATGATGGGAAAAAAAAAAAGATGCATGATAATTTCACCAAATGACCGTCTCAATCCCGTCTTGTCTGTCGCTCACACAGCAGACGTGCGCCGTGTGTCTCGAGGACTTCAAAGTGAAAGACGAGCTGGGAGTGTTGCCATGCCAACATGCTTTCCACAGGAAGTGAGTACAGGAGAGCACAGTGGAGTCTTTTCTGTTTCTCTTGTTAACCGCTTTGCAGCCGCACGGGCTCGTTAAAATGAAGGTGGTCATGTTTGATCTGAAGCTCGATGATGACAGGAATTACACAGGTAGTTTCTGTTTGATTTGTAGTGCAGCACTATAAGAGCTCTTGTTCAATAGTGCTGACGTTCATTCACTGTGCCTGCTTCCTTCTGTCTAGAATAAGGGAGCAGTGAGGGCAACAGCGCAGCAAATAGAATTAGTGCTGAAGCATTCCTGATGTTTGTTACGTGTCTAAAACTGTGATTTCTCTGCAGTCATCTTGAATGTGAGGAGCAATTTTATAACAATCAGAAGACGTTAAATGAAAGAGAGGCATAAAGAATAATGAACGTTTAGAAATATATGCAGCTCTTAGAGATCGTCGCAAACTCAGATTGATTAAACTAAAAAAATTGTTACATCAGCTGATTTAAGTTGGCAGTAGGGTAAAGAACCCGGAGGTCAGTTTAAACCGTCACTCTCAAACTGCATTATTAAGAGGAAATCAATAGGAGGTGTATAAAGAAAGACTTTGTGGTGTGAAGCGTCCTCACAGAGTGTTGGTCTGTATGAGGAAAGGAGACAGGACAAGTTCCCCCCGGAGTCTAGACACTGTTGGTGGTGGTGGTGGATTAAAGACGGCAGGCGATTGATTGAAACGCTCAGCTGAATCTCCCTGAACATCCTGGAGGTGGTATATTGTGCCGTAGAAGGTCTGAAAAACATTATTGTTATATTTAAAGATTTGCTGGAAGAACATGAGCAGAAAAATCATTGGTTGGACTTTGACACCGTGGGGAAGCAAAAGTAGAAGCAGGAAGAAAGAAGAAATTAAATCATAGAGCAATAAAGAAAAAGCATGAGGGAGAAGCCCACTGTATGAATTTAATATATATACAGGGCTCTCACATGCTCCACAGTTTTTAAGTCTTTTACTTCAATTTTCTGCTACTTCATCCTTCAATGTCACTACATTTCACTTACACTTACTTAACTTTTAGCCACTTTAAACAGACATTTTACATACAAAACATATGATCAGCTTATGAAATGCATTGTCATAGATTAAACTACACAACAGCATACTATGAATATAAATGTATGAAGTAAATTGGCTATAAGACAACCAGGTAAAATTTAAGTACATTCAGCTGCTTATACATCTTGCACCTAACATGAGCTGCTCTCTCAAAGCCAGAAACCAGATAGGTGAGGGTATAAAGTCTGGAGCTGCTCTGTGGACATGAATAGGAGCCTGATTTTGTGGACCCACACATTGTTTTCTTTTTGTCATGCCCAAACGAGCTTTATTCTGTTGGGGCGTCTGTGGCTCAGAAGGTAGAGTAGGTCGTCAACTAATCAGAAGATCAGCAGCTCAATCCCCAGCTCCTCCAGTCTGCATGTCGAAGTATCCTTGAGCAAGATACTAAACTCCAAATTGCTCCTGATGGCTGTGAGTTTGGTAAAAACTGAGTAGCAGGTGGGACCTTGAAGTGTAGCCTTGGCCGCAAGTGTGTGAATGTGTGTGTGAATGGGTGAATGTGACCTGTAAAAAAAGCGCTAGAAAGGTGCAATACAAGCACAGGTCCATTTCATGTTCTCTGTAATGACACAGGAAATGTTCCCATATACTCAGAACATTTCCCTGGGCGCTCTCGGTGTCATCTAGAACATCTTTCCCAGTTGTTGTCCATGGAGCAGCTCCAGACTTTATACCCTATGACATCACAAATCTGAGATTTAGCGCTTGTTGTCAGATTTGGGAGACAGTTGTACATGTTCGCTAATATGTTTGCACTGTCTTAGGCCAGGAATAGCGTTTATGAATCATGACTATGGGTGTAGTTCCCCTTTAAAGTGAAAATCTCAAAGATCTCTGTTTGTCTCTGGCGACACATTGCAATAAGCAGTAGTTGCAGGTGTGTCTTTGGATCTCGCTGCTCTTCACACATCACTCTTTCCTTTGTTTGTTTGGCCATTGTAAGTGTTTACCCGCAAAGCTAGCAGACACCGGATAAAAAACAATACGCCCCTTCTCACACAAGTGCTTTGAAGAGAAATCTGTTGCATTATCATCTCTGGTAAATCAGCTACTGCTGGATGAAGGAAAATACGTCACCAGCTGTGCGCCACTTGTGATTTTTCTCGGAAATGTGGCCACAGACCAGAACACCCAGTTAGTAATACTGCAAATGCAAGGGCTTTCATCAGTGGTCCAGAGGCTTAATCACATTTGTGTTACCTCATTCAAGGACAGATAGATAGATAATGACTTAACAGACATTTATTTAAACGAAAATCTTGAAGGCAGGACACTTACTTGTAATGATGTATATTATAGTTATATTTCTAATTTTAAGATCTCAATACTTCTTCCACCACCGCACATGGCTCTCTCAAGTTAAGCTTTTGTTTTGATTAGTGAAACATGTCAAAATGAGTGAGAGGAAACAAACAGTAACTTTTTATCTCTCTCCTATCTGTGATCTCCAACACAGGTGTCTTGTAAAGTGGCTGGAGGTGCGCTGCGTCTGCCCCATGTGCAACAAACCCATAGCCGGCCCCCCTGAGCAGCACCACAGCATAGGGACTCTTCTGGATGAACTGGTGTAACCTCCTGTCTCCTTCAAGTCTGGACGGGACGCAGGCGCCCACGCCAAACCAGCTGATATAAAGTTAGCGACCGACAGGAGGAGGGACACTGTTGTTGCTGTTAAAATCACAGCAAAGACATCAACATGAGGATAGTAAGTTGGGGTAACCTAGTTACCACCCGGAGAAAGACTCTGAAGGATGCTGTTGCCTAGCAACCATCTCCGAGATGGCAACACGACACCTTGTGGTGTCTGAGAGATTATCTCCAGCCACCCACACATCACTCCACCACTCTTCTTTCAACATACCCCCCTCTCCACCCGCTCCGTCACATCACATCTTCTCTTGTTGCCTCGAGTCAGGTTAATGGCACCACCGAAGAAGAGTTTCATTTGTCACAGTGATGTGGACAAGTGAGTGCTTGAGGATGACAGCACTGGGTAGGAGGCACTGATCCCCTCCAAGCATGTTTGAGTGTCGTATGTCATGGTGGTCACTGATATGAAATAATATCAATACTGTCTGAGGTTTTAAAAACTCTTTCAGACGAGAAGTTTTGACACAAAGCCACAGAGGAAATTTTCTGCTCAACATCCCTGCCAGTAGCACAGAACATGATGACAGGAGTTACACTGCTAACAATACAGTAAGGTCTTTATAAAAACAACAGCTAGAACGAGGGTGTGAAGGTCCAGTGTGCAGGATTTAGGCGGATATACTGGCAGAATTGAGATATATACTGAACACTTTAAAATCAGTATTAGTGAGCACTTCTCCATGAAAATACATCCTCTTGACAGGTGTGGCATATCAAGATGCTGATTAAACGCCATCTTTACTTCACAGGTGTGCCTTGGGATGGTCACAATAAAAGGCCATGTGATATAATATAAAAGTATGTTTTCTTTAGTGTATAATCACCTGGAAATAAGTGGCTTCATTAACTTAAAATTAGCCTTTTATATCTACATAGGGAGCGGGTTCTCGTCTACGGAAATGGCCATGTTGCACCACCATGTTTCGACAGTAGCCCAGAAAAGACAAACCAAGCACTGGCTCTAGATGAGGCCATTTGCATTTTTGTGTTTTCATGTCAGCTACCATCATCAGCAGCCCCTCCTAGACGAGAGCATCGGAAAACTGCAGATTTTTTAACCTAAAACTGCTTTTTTCAGTGTTTTTACCAGTTTAAATCACTGGATCTGTTGGTTTTAGAGGGGAGGAGACCTCTGTGGATAATTCAGCTCTCGGTAAAAACCTCCTGAATGTCTGGATCTTAAGTTATGAGAGAAAAACAGAGCAAACATTAGCAAACGCTGAGCCAGCGGCTTGTTTCCGACACCCCAAACAGCATCAGAGAAGTTTCAGCTAGTTACTGTCGTCCTCACTGCTAGATTCCACTGTATCACCCTAAATCTCACACACTGGACCTTTAATAAAATTGTCTGTAGCCAGACGAGAATAAATAATACTGTAACACAAACATAGATAGGATTTATTAAAATGTCTCTAAAGGAAATTAAAAACTTGTTTAAGAAGATTTGTACCTAAGATTATAAATTCAAGTCACTCTGGTTAAAGAAATGATGTGAAAGGTGGATTCAGGCGTCATCAGGACCTTAATTATTCATATATACTTAGAAGAAGCAGCTGGAGCTGTCGTCCACATGTAGCAAATTAATCAGTATTTCCATCAAGTCAAAGTGATTGATTTTCTTGCTGATACGTGCAACTGAACCTGATGTGTCAAATCCATATTGGTGCCCGCCTCTCCCGTGATACCATGTATGTTCTGCGTGTTGTTTTATTGTTGAGACATGTTCTTATTGTGTTAATATAGATGGAAGGAACTGACACCTCCTGCCTTTCACTGTTGGTTCTTTGTTGAAATATGTTTTTTTTTTTAGATATTGCACTTTAAATTCACAAAAAACATGCCTTTGTTCTTCTAAAGCGTTAGACTAAGGTTTGGATGCAGCACAGCAGGTCCCTTCGTTTTCAGGTGTGGTGAATCGTTTATAAAAGTCTGTGAAGTATTCGAGATGCTGCTTCATCTGAAGAGAAGAGAGGCAGCAGTACAGACGCTCGGTGTTGTTCTGTGAATTCATCTGGGAAGCAACTAAATCTCACTTTCATACATTTCTGTGGCATTATTGCTGGTGGTTCTATTTTTACATTCCTCAAGTGTAGGTTTTTGTGTGTGTGTGTTATTTACAACAATTCAGAAAGCGAAACACTGCCTAAAATTGAGCACAAAACTCACAAAGCACATTGTCCCGATACAGAAGGCACCTGCACTGTAATTAAAAGGCCAAACACACACATGTGAGGCTGTCGAATTCACGAGTCTGCGTGCCAAGAAAAGAAAAGAAAAGAAAATGTCAAAGAGATCTGTTCACTCTGATTCTGGCCACATTCCACATTTTGTTATCCAAACAGATGTAAATAACTTGAAACAATAATAAATACAGTTGTCTGTTTTGTTCAGCTTCTCTCATTTCTTGGTCCTCATACAGTGTATCTGGCGCCATCTTCAGGTGAAATAATGTATTATTCTATTACTGATCCTCAATCTTCTTGGGACCCTTTAAAGCAAGCAAAACTTTATTTATACAGCACATTTCATTCCAGATGGAAGCCATTGTTGTAGATGTTGGAGGGTAATGACATTTCCACCATAAACTGATGCAGAAATGACAAAATTTGATGTGTAAAAATTCACCAGAATGCAGGAAATTAAGTGTTTGGCACTTAATTTACACAATTTCCTGGGGAAGGGTGTCAAACCTCAAAGTTTCATATGGGTCCCACCCAATGTTGAAACAAAACCTATGCACTTGATGTAAGCACAATGTGCTGCACAATATGTGAGCTACCATGGAAATTGCAGCCACGAACACTATGAATAGTGTAAACATTAGACATAAGTAAACACAGGTAAAATTCAAAAATTAGAATTAAGAATTAAGATCAACAGCTGGCCAGAGAGAATTATAAAAAAGCACAATAAAATACATTGAATCAAATGGTAATTAAAACCAACAGCTGACCATTTAAAAAAAAAACAAAATACGGGAGTTCAAACCAATAAAAGAAATAATAATAAAATGAAATAAGATAAAATCATAAGACAGGCAAGCCAGACTACTGAAAGAGGAATCTTTAAAAAAAAAGGAAAAAGGAATCTTTAAAGTCAAACAATACTGCTTTCAACCTTTTCTGCAGACCTGTGACAAATAATTTAACCAATTACGTGTTTTTCCCTATCAAATTATTTAATATAAGTAAGTTAAGAGTCATATAGCAGTAAGGTTTTGTCCTCTTCTTTACTGTCTTGTTTAAAGGGATGAAACTGTTATTTTCATTACACTTTTGATTATCTGCAGAGTGTAGTCCTCAAAACATACGTATGTCTGTGAGTGATTATCCCTGTTTTTGCACCCTTATCTGGGCAATTTATTGATCAGGATAAAGACATTCTCTGCCTGAATATCAATGCTGTTAAACTGTATCTTTTGTTCAATAACAGCATATAAAATCCTCCTTAAAAGCAAATTTTCTAATAATATTAATAATACACTAGATTATACAGCGCTTTTCTGGATGCCCAACAATGCTTTAAAGAGAAAAACAACAAAACAAAGAAAAAACAAACAAATCCCCCTTAAAATATAGTAAACATAAGAAATAACAACACTTGTGTCATGGCCAGTATCTTACTCGTGTGACATTTTGGATTTTGATACAAATTATGAGTTTAGTTTTGATTGTTGGCGTGAGGTGACATGACTTGAGTACTCCTCCCTCCACAGTCTGTCAGTTGACTGTATTGACTGACACTATTTAACTGTTTGTTTAAACTAAAAAATGTCAGAAAATAGTGAAAAAAGCCCACTGCAACGGAGCCAAAGATGACTTTTTAAACTGTATTTTCTGTCAGCCCAACAGTCTAAAAACCAGAGAGGGTTTTTTAGAGTTCCTGCTTGCTTGTTGTGGTATCATCCAGACAGTTTTTCTTCTATGATGTTTTTATTTCCCCAGTGGTTTCACAAATCAGTTGCTGAGATTTATCAATTTAGACTACAGTAATTGTGAGGCTCGAAACCCACTGAAGATCATTAAGAAAGAATCAAATTAAGAAAGGTTAAAGTGATAAAAATCATTAGTTAATCTGAATAAGTATGGATCTGTTATGGCAATATGAGTTTTTATTGGGGTTGAGCCAAGTGCTCAGATGAAACGAGTATCCGGTACAGATAATATACTTTCTATTAGTACAAGTATCATCCGAGTAAAATGTGTCAATATCTGTACTTGTGATTGTAACACTTGGTGAACACTAAGAGTGGACTCAAACACACAACTTTGGAACAGTTCAGGTAAAATAACAGTCTTTACTAGTCAACAGGTAGCTTCAGTACACAGAAGGACTAACAGTGAAGGCAAACAAATTCAGTAGGGATTGGGCAGAGTCAATCAACAGGCTAAAACCAAAAAAAAACAAGAAAAGGACAAGGGAAACAAAAGGTTGGAACACAAGACACACAAGGAGCTAAGATGAACTGGAGAAAACAAGACACTCTAAATACTCTGGTGAGGGAAAGGATAACGAGACACAGGTGAGGCTAATCAGGGCGGGACAGACAATGAGACACAGGTGAGGTGATCAAGAGGGAGGGAAAACACACAGGGGGAAGCAGTGAAATGATCAAATGAGTGGAGATGTGAGATTTTTAAAGTAAAACAGGAAATAACATGAATGAATTAAATAAAAAAACATAACTTAAGAAACTTGAGCTGTGACACTGATGAAGGAAAATCCTCATTTGTGGAGCTGTGTTCAGTCTCCTGTGATCAAAAATGATCTGAAACTCAATCCTGAGATTGTTCTGTAATTAGTTTTCTAATAAAAAATACATTTTATGATCAACACATATCAATATCACTTTTAAAATAACAACCTCTGGATTGGTCCAACCCATTTACACTTGAGGCTGCACCTAATCCCGGTTCAAACTCCACCCATTCACAGACAGAGACACAGATAATTTAGTTTGTTTAACAGATACAGATACAGATAATAATGCACTTTCTCATCCTTAGTGTTTATATCAGTTATTTCCTTGATGCTGACTAAATACACTTCAGTAAAATACAAAAACAAGGTATTGAAACAGACACAAAGTAAGCGTATAAATTAAAATATAGAAAACAGTAACAGGTTTGTTTAACAGATGGGTCTGAAGGTGCTTTTTAAAAGTTATAAAGATGCATTAAAAGTGTGACTAATCATCTCAGCTTGAGATACAGTGGACCTTACATTTGCTGAAAAAAATTGGCTTGATTTTTAAGCCATGTCACAGCCTGAAAACACTCAAACTGTACTTACTAAACACTTTATAAAGCATTAAAAACAACAAATTATCACACTGCAGTTAATGCATTCACATTGGACACAAAAAAATCTGGTTTATACAAGTGAACAACGGGGGGGGGGGACAAAGTAGCAGACTAAAAAATTTAGAGGAGTCAAAGCTCAGGAGTCGACATCTGAATGAAAACAAGGACCATCTGTACGCAGCCTCATTAAATGTGCAAGACCCTGTCCTATTGGTGGGTCCGACCGGTACCTAGCTATTTCCCCGCAGCAGATTGCAGGTGGCAGAGCATCGAAAGTCTGAAGGGCATTCCTTACTCCAGTTGCCTTTTAATTAGACTTAAGGGCAAGGAGGAGCCTCGGGGGGGGACCTGAAAGGGGATTGAGGATGGAGGCAGATGGTGTGAGATCTCATATGGATGGAAGTGAACACTGGGTCTGATAGAAAGTGAGAGATGGAAAAAGAGAGAGGAGAGGGGAGGGAGGTGCTGGGAGAAGGTGGAGACTGAGAGGATGGGATACTCAATTTTGAGAATTTCTTTTAATCACTGAATGGATGAGTAAACCTCTCTGTGCCGAAAAATAGACTTCCTGCAAGACTACAAAACAAAAGCCAGGGAAAGAAGACAGAGAAGAGGAGAGGAGACACTTCAGGATGATGGACATCATCGTCTCAACTTTCCTTTGAGGCTCACAGCAGTTGGTGATTATAACAAAATCTTTTCTTTTTAAAATGGCTGTTATTAATTAAAGCTTTGTAGAGTGTTTAACACGTGTTAAAGGATGATGTCTGCATGTTTCATCTCAGCTTGTTGCAGTCATTTTCATCATAAATGTGATGATGACCCCCTGTGATTTATCGCCTGTAAGGTGCTCAGCTGAGACGATGGCATGATGAAAGCTCCGCAGTCATTTTAAATAGATGAAAGCTTCTTTTTTATATGAGCCACAAGAGATGAAAGATTGCAGCCATAACTGTGATGTTTAAGCTGAAAAACTAATGATGTTGTGGAAGGATTTTATTGGCGTGCAGGATCCAAAACAGGCTGGATTTTTTTTTGTTTTTTTTCATCGAAATGACCTGACTTTTAATGGTAGAATGCTTTAAAAGGGTCTGCATGGTCAACACATGCACACATACATCAACACACACTTGCTCTCTCTCATAAACACACACACACACACACACTGCTTGGGTGGACCTGGAAACATAAGCAAGTCTTTCATGAGATCAGCCTCTACCTGAGCAATAAAGAGCCATCTGTGCTGTGAATAAACTGATGATGGCAACACACACACACACACACACACACACACACACACACATGCACGTGGGGTGGAGAGACACACAGAGAAATGCTTGTTTCTGTCACTTCCCACCTTCAGCGTCGTGGCACTGCAGAGTGAATGTAAGGTCAGGTTATTTCTCTTTCTGTGCATTTTATAGCAGCTAACCTGAACCTGACCAGCAGTCCAACAGCAGCGAGAGGAGGGAGACGGACTGGGAATTCAATAATCTGCTTGCAAAACACTGAGGCACATCAGGACGAGGCTGACCAGGTCGGTTGTTTTACTTTCTCCAGCTGTCATTTGATTTGTTAGATGAAGTGAGATTTTCTTCATGATAATTTCTGTTAACTCCTTTGAGACTTTGTCATGTTTAGACCTTTTGCCTTTGCTGTTATTATAAGTGCACAGTCAACAGCATTAGATCTATCTTAGTGTTTATAACTCAATATCTGACTAATTAATAATACATAGAAAACAGTAGTTACAAACCTGAGAGTCAAGAACCCACAAGGAGTCCCCAGATAAATCTGAGGGGTCATTAGATGAATAAAAAAAATCTTTACAACATCATGATGATCATATTATGTGACTCAGATTTTAGATTTGTGGCCATCTTCAGTGTAATTTTCACTGGGGACAGGGGTACATGCCCCCTCTCTTCAAAAACATGCTTACAAAATCATGCTTAACAAACTTATGTTTAGCCATCTGTCAGATTCTGGGCTGCTGATTTTGCTCTGATACACCCCAAGAACAGGCGAGTAGTATATCAAGCATGTTTAGTACTATTATGGCAGAATTTAGCCTTATGACCAAATTAATTGTTTACCGGATTTTGTTGTGGTCATACTCTGGTCCCTAAATGTATTTAAAAATACAGGAAATGGGATACAAATCCCAGTGTTTTGTGATTTGAATCCTGGACCTCCTGATTTAGCATGTGTCCAGAATTCTTAAACCAAAGTTTGGTAGTCATGCTAGCAGCATGGCTCTATCCAACGTCAGTCTGTCAGGGTCATCCCTGTTCTCACAGTCTGAAATTTTTTCTGATTTTAAAGCTCTCATAAGTACAAAGATGAATGAGTCAGTTAGGTCTTGCCATTGTGCGTAGGTGTTCGAATATTTCTACATGATACTTAATATCTTTTATGGTTTTTATTGTGTGGTTGTTTTAACTGTAACTTTTTGTGTCCTGCTGTCCTGGCCAGGTTTCCTTTGTAAAAGAGATTGTTGATCTTAACAGGTTAAATATGGTTTAAATGGATAAAAAAATAAACTGAAAGAGATTGGTGAGCGCTATCTTTGCAGTTCAAATTGCAAAACAATGAAAGGAGATGGATGTTTCAAATGCAGTTTGAATGATAATAATCCATCCAGCTGCTGAGATATTAATGTCTAAAGTCAAGGAAACTGGAGTATAACAACATTAGGTGATAAGCTGTAGATTGCCAATTTCACCACTGACCCAGGGAAACATACACTGGCCTGAACATTTGACCTGAGGAAAAGGTTGCTGAGAACATAAAACTCTTTGAAAGGTCTCCTCAGTGAGTCTTAATAAGAGAATACAGAGCTGGGGATCATAGATACACTCCTGGTCTCTGTGTCACTCCACCACTCTGATCTAGACTGAAATATCTTAACTACTGATGGATTACTGGGAAATTTGGTAGACACATTCATGGTCTCCAGAGGATGAACCATAATAACTTTGGAGGTCCTTTAAGTTTTTCTAGCGCCATCATCAAGTTTAAACTTTCTTTGCTTTAGTAAAAACGTCTTTAAAATGAATGACATTCCCATCTGACTCAGCTTGATTTTGTGTTTGGTGCTTATTAGCAAATGTTAGCATGCTGATTTGAATGGCAAACATTATACTTGGTAAACATTACATCAGCATGCTGATGTTAGCATTTAGTACAAAGCACTGCTTATGTGCAGCCTCACAGGGCTCAACAGACTCTATGTTTTGTTTTCCTCTGAAATTCTGGATACTCTGACCTCTTCATGAGTCAGAAAATCCCTTATTGTTTGGACTGCTCAGAGTTTGTGTCCATAACCTGTAAGTATGGGTCATGAGTAGGCTCATTTAGAGGCCTAAATAGTTGGGAACCATTACTTTAAAATGTATATTGTTTTCACTGTAGGGAGTTTCAGCGTTCTGGTGATGTCGATATATTCCCATGCCACACCAACAAATTGATCCAGTAATCAAGAGAAATGAATGATCGGACACCCACTGAAGACACGGCCTGAGGATGTGACAGATATGGACGACATGGGAAAACAGGAGGACGTCTTGGTTTAGGGACGATGGGCTGCTCATCCTTTGGTGGGTGCATCTCCACGTGACAAAAGCACAGTCATGATTTTATAAGCTTCAAGAGTTTATTAACTTTTCAAAAGACAGTCCACCATGTTTAAACGGTGGCTTTTAGCCTTGATGACCCGGGTCGGCCTCATTGTGCTGGGCCTTTGCTGCTGTTTGTTCCTGTTCTACCTCCTCGCCTGTAAACCGACGTCTCACAGCAGCCAGCAGTCTGTGCTGTGGACCGGAGGGGCCACCAGTAAGGAGGGATACATGGCCTTGTTGCAGGAGAGGGAGGACTCTCACAAACATTACATCAACAGCCTGACCAAGCAGATAGCGCAGCTGAAGGAGGCTCTCCAGGAGAGGACGCAGCAGCTTCAGGAGTCCCTGGAAAAAGCTAAAACAAGAGGGATTCTGCCACAGGGTCTGGACAGTCTGCACAAAACCCCGACACAGACTGACCTGAAGGTGGGAAACATGATACAGGAGTAGTAGTAACATCTGCTGATGAGACAAATGAAGTGTGACATCAAATATGTAGTAGTAAATTTTACCTCATGTCCTGCAGGAGTTCTTACGCTCCCAGCTGAGCCAGGCGGAGGTGAACTCAGGTGTAAAGCTGCCCAGCGAGTATGCAGTGATTCCTTTTGACACTTTCACCCTGCGGAGGTGAGTGGGACAGACGTTCATTGGTAAGAACAACAGTAGTACTACAGGACTACCCCTGAGGTCAAGTCTGGCCACATGCCTCTTCATTAAGTGTTTTATTTGTGTGTGTGTGTGTGTGTGTGTGTGTGTGTCACTCAGGGTGTACCAGCTGGAGATGGGGCTAACGAGGCACCCAGAGGAGAGGCCTGTGAGGAGAGACCGCAGAGACGAGCTGATAAGCACAGTGGAGACAGCTCTGCACGTCCTGAATGGACCTCAGCAACACACTGAAAACATCAGGCGGAAACGCACATACTCCCCTGCAGACTTTTTAGAGGGTGAGAAAGCTCTGAGTTCATTCATTCACCTTCTTTACACGTTCATCCTTGGTGGACGCCTGTGAAGCTTCCGGAAAAGTTTGTCTTTTCATAGCTGGACAAACACAAGTAGAGAGCCTACATACTAATGCCTGTGATGAATCATCCATGATATCATCAAAGTCCAACAAGTTCTCAATGCTATGCTCTCAGTTGCCATGAGAGAACTGTTGGGGGCCTATTATAGACATGAAGGACTGAGCACTTTGACTATACAACATGAAATGGTAAATGGACTGCACTTGTACAGTGCTTTTTTTAGTCTTCCGACCACTCAAAACCAACGGGAGCAATTTGGGATTCTGTATCTTGCCCAAGGATACTTCTACATGTGGACTGGAGGAGCTTCTGATTAGTGGACGACTCGCTCTACCTCTGAGCCACAGCTGCCCAAATTTGAAATATGAAATGCAAAGTTAATAACAGCTACTTTATGCAGAGGCTCTGGCCAAGGGACCTGTGGGCCTGGGCCCAGTAGGTCCATTGAGAAATCCATCCATGCTGTCATGCATATTTTCTGTCACCACTTTTCAGGCACTGATTCGTGGATTGTTTTTCTAACCAGGAAAAGAGGTGTCAGTAAGCACAACACCAGAGCTAACTGAAACTGAATAAGTCAGTGAGCCATTTAGAGGTGGGTCGCGGCCACAGTACCATTTCCTGCTGTAGAGTGAGTGACTAAGGGACAGCTGTTTGACAGAGACGCTGAAAAAATTAAACTGTGTGGACCTTGAACTAACGACTAAGGAGAAATCTGGACCCCGTGGCTGGAATAGTTGAGAACCACTGGCCTAGAACCAGGGTAGGAAACTAGAGCATGCAGAGGAGACCACAGTGTATACATGCAAAGGTCAAGGTTCAAATTTGGACAGTGTTGATAACTGAGACTTATTAGCACTACTGCCAAAAACCAGAATAGATTTACAGTATCACTGCGTAAAGGGAATTCTTTGCATCCAAACTGAGGGAAAATATGAAATGAATATCCTCAAAAAACACACGCTATGTGTCTTGTAAATAGTGAAGTCCTCATTTTGGCTCATAGAGAAGTTTAGTGGCAGCCATTAGGCTATTAAATTGTGCCTGAGAGTGTTTTTATTTGCTGTCATTTTGCATAAAACAGCTGGTCATAACATCCACGCTCTTGCCAGTAAACCAGGACAATCTCACAGCAACACCTCTGCCTCTGTCTGAAACAGGTGCTCCTTTATTAACATGATATTTCTAAAAGTTCCTTATAATTTCCTAGAAATTTACAGAGAAAGGACAATATGGTTTGGTACTAATCCTATTGGAAAAAAAGAGCAATTGTTATGAGAGAGTACGTTTGTGTTGAGTTTATCAGCAGGAAGCCCATATATATTCATTCATTAATCATTTATTATTGGGAAACTTTATTTTTTCCACATATAATGATTTGTATTTCTTACAAAATTCACAATTTTGCATTTTCAACTAACCTGCTGGGCTCTGACTTAAAGACTCTTAAGGTTATTAATTGTACATAAATAACTGTAAATTCAGTTTCCCTGTAAGTATTGTCATTTATCACTTATTTTCCACGCAGTTATGGAAAAAAATATGGTGCCAATAAAATAAAGTGTTCTCTGTCTTTGTGACAGGACTGACTCGCACAGAGCGGGACAGAGGAACTGTCTATGAGCTGATGTTTAAAGGCGACAGCGCACAGGACTTCACGCAGCTCACACTCTTCAGGCCGTTTGGTCCTGTGTTGAAGGTGAAGAGCGAGAGCGTGAACACGCACAGCACGCTCGTCAACATCATCGTCCCTCTCTCCAAGAGGGCGGACACATTCAGGCAGTTCATCAACAACTTCAGGTATCATGTGGAAAGTGTATCAACACACTGGCACCCACACACACACAAACAGCTATGATTGTCTCAGGACATTATTGATCTCACACTTAAGTGGGCTACGTTTAGAAGTGCAGATTGAATGCTTATCTTAATAGAGTAGCTTGGTTCAAATCCAAAAAGACTCCCCTCCACTTCAGATAAGTACTTGTTGTCCTCATCTGAATAAAAGGCTAATTTGTCTCTGGATAAAGAAGCACAGAAGTGGGCCTAACACATTATTTGTATTGTGTTTTTGGTTTAGAGAAGTGTGCATCCAGCAGGACGGCCAGGTTCATCTCACTGTGGTCTACTTCGGTCGAGATCAGATTGACCAGGTCAAAGCCATGCTGGACCAGACCACCAGGTAATGTAATCAAGTTACTGTTTAATCATCAGCCAGTGTCACATTGGCTCTGTGTGTTGAAGTAAATGATAGTCACTCACAGTATCTTCCTCTGATCTTAAAGAGAGTTTTCACATGTACTGCTTAAATCAGAGGAGATCCTTGACACAGTTAAGGGCCCTTCATCAGACAGATGAAAGGCTGGTGAATGTGTCTGCTGCCTGAATGTGTTCACCCTCTTGGAAAGAGGGACGATGATGTTGATGAGCGAACTGCAGGTCTCCACACTCTTGCTCTTCACCTTCATCACGGGACCGAATGGCCTGAAAAGTACTAGCTGAGTGAAGTCCTGCGGGCCGTCGTCTTTCGGTGCCTGAAATGTCACAGTTTCTGGTGTACGGACCTGTTTTTGTATCCCTGTGTGTGTATCCCTCTGGCTAGCTAATCGACGCTGCTCTGCGCTGCGCTCATATGACAGTTACTGCTGATACTGAGACTCTGAATATCATATAGAGCTCCTTTAAAAGCTCCTGCAAGTATCTAGTCTACACATGTATTCTGTGCATTCTTTGGTTAAGAATTATTTATTGTCCTGGGTGACTCTCTTTTCTTTTTTTTATATCTTTTTGTTTGGGGCAGCTGTGGCTCAGGAGGTAGATCAGTCATCCCTTCATCAGAGGGTTGTACCTGTCTAATTAAAGTACAGATTTCCCCATAACAGCGCTCTTCTCTTTTTCTTCATCTTCCTCTTCAGAGAGACTCGGTTCAGGAGCTTCACTTTGATCCAGCTGAATGAGGAGTTTTCTCGCGGTCGGGGCCTGGACGTGGGCGCCAGGGCCTGGAGGCGCAGCCAGAATGTCCTGCTCTTCTTCTGTGATGTCGACATCCACTTCACCGCTGACTTCTTGACTTCCTGCCGTCTCAATGCAGAGCCTGGTGAGACAGAGATGTATGAAACATTTACACATGGGCTTTTTCAACATCATGCAACATTTACCACGTCTTCCAGAGATGTTTTCCAGCCTTGATTCATAATCCATGTCTGCAAGAATAAAACAGCTTAAGCTAATAACCATAACATTAATTATGAACACACAGCTGGTAACTTTTATAAAGCACTGCGAGGAGGCAGAGAAATATGATTTTTTTTCACAGATCATCTGTCTCATGTACTTCTGTGTAAATGTATATATCCCCCTTCATGACAACAGCAGTCAAAGTTTTATATAAGTCACCCATTTTCATTGTTTTAAGGCTACAAGTTACGCATAATTAAGGGCAGGCTGCTTTTAGTGTCTACAGAAAGTGTCCTCAACTTCTCAGTCAGATCTACCCCTTGCCTCTCCACGGCATCAGCCTCTCACCCAAATATGGTCACCTCTAGCTCCAAAAGTCCAAGATGGCGACGGCTGAAAAAACCACAAAAAAGTCCACAAACCTATGGGTGACATCACAGTAACTAGGTCTGTTATTTTTACAGTCTGTGGAAAATAGTGACAGTTTAATTAAAGACAATTAAGACAAAAAATACAGCTTTAAAGGTCCATTGTGTAGGATTTAGGGGCAAGTATTGGCAAAAAAAGGTATATAATATTCATAACCATGTGTTTTTTTAGTGTATAATAACTTGAAAATAAGAATTGTGTTTTCGTTACCTTACAAAGAGCCATTTATACCTACATAGGGAGCGCATCTGCCATGTTGTTCTATAAAATGTCTTCACTTCACATTTTATTCTATCGGACATTTGTGTATAATTTAGTAATAATTAGCATATGAATTTTTGAGATATGGGTAAAAACATGTTCTGTGAGGTCACAGCGACCTTTTACCACCAAAATCTAATCAGTTCATTTTTGAGTGCAAGTGGACATTTGTGCCAAATTTGAAGACGCTCCCTCAAGGTGTTCTTGAGATATTGCGTTCATGACAATGAGTTGGACCAGGTCACAGTAATCCTGACCTCTGACCTTAGACCATCAAAATCTACTCAGTTCATCTTTTTATCAAAGTGAGCGTTTGTGCCAAATTTGAAGAAATTCTCTTGAGGTATCCTTGAGATATTGCGTTCACGGTAAAGTGACTGACAGACAAACAACCTGAAAACATCATGCCTCCGGCCACAGCTTCATTAACAACAAAGACAATGATGGCACAATAAGCACATAATTCAAATGACTTGTGGCTAAATCAAACTATACTGTCTCTGCGAGCAAAATCTCAAAAAATAAATAAATAAAGTTCAATAGAGGAACTCTGACACCTTCTGTTTGATTCATCATCACACCTGCTGCCTCTCACCTACATTCCAGCAGGTTTTTCTGCCCTTGCTGCTGCGTAACAAGCAGCATGCAGGAACGGGCAAATGGAGCTCTGCCAACTCACCTTATTCATATAGCACCATGAGCCTACACAAGGTGTCATAGGGCCGGAAATATGGTGGATAAGGTGAGCGTTGATATACCATAAAAAGAACAAGAAAACTAACAGGGCAGATGTCGTCAGCTTTAAAAAACACTCAAAAACAGGAGGATTAACCACATAGTCAAAATGATAATCCATGAGATTCCTTTGATTTCTGTCCACATCTTTAGGTGTGTCATCTCAGTGGTGTTTCTGCACTGTTCTTATACCTTTGATTATTTTACTAATGCTTTTTTTACAGGCTGTACTTGTATGACACATTATCAAATATATGTGACTGGACATTTGTGTGTTAACTGTTGTTATCTTTAGGTAAGAGAGTGTATTATCCAGTGCTCTTTAGCCAGTACAACCCATCTATAATCTACAGTAATCAGACACTTCTGCCTGCTATTCAAGAACAACTGGTAGGTGAAAAAACCCCCAATATAAACAAAGAGCTACATTAACTTGAATGTCGTTATGATGTAAGAGACTAATATGTTCCTGTTGTCTCAGGTGATAAAAAAGGAAACTGGATTCTGGAGAGACTTTGGGTTTGGCATGACATGCCAGTACAGGTCTGACTTCCTCAACATAGGTAATGGAAAAGCTTGTGTCATCCCTACTTTCACATTTTGTAAGACAAAATACAATCAGATATTGCAATACACACACTGTATATAGAAAAAAAGATGCATAAAAGTACATGATTCTGTGCATTTTATATAAAATTCAACTATTTTCTCTTCATAGATGACACTGTGTTTTTAAGTGATTGCATAATACAGTTAAAGTAGTTGTACGTTAACAGTCAAAAAAAAAATCCCTGACTGTGAAAAAGCTCTTTTTGTTAGTTTACATCTTTAAATGACCTCTCTGCTTTATGCCCTGTTTCTAGTTTAAATACACCACATTAAAGCTGGGGTAGGCAATTTCGTCTTAAAAATCACATTATAAAGTTGTGCATATTGTAATTCAAGTGGTCTGAGAGAAAACTGGACTTCTGCACCTCCTCTTAGCTTGGTTTTCTGGCTTTAGAAAGTCCAACCTATGATAGGAGACCTTGGTCAATCACAGATCATTTCAGACAGAGGGTGTTCTTATTGACTGTTTTACAAATGGATGTGTGCGTGCATGTCCCCTTGGTGAAAGCCTGGTTCAGTGGTGAAAAATCCTGCAGAGAAAGTTGTTTTTTCAGCCTTGGCAACAACTGCCTGCACTGCAAAATAACACAAAAAAAGAGGGTCTAAAAGAGTCAGACAATAAATGTGTCAGTATTAGCGAAGTGTTTCAGAAATGGAGAGAAAGTGTTGCTAATAATTAATCCTTCTGTTAGCAGCATCAAAGGCTCACGGCTGCAGCTTTCAAGTTCACGTTTATGTGGCAAAGATTCGCTAGAGCAGTGGTTCCCAACTGGTGGGTCGCAGTCCAAAAGTGGGTCGCAAGTCCATTCTAAATGGACTGCAGAGACTTGCAAACATGTCATGTTTGTAAAAAACACACTTTATTTTTAAGTAGAGTGAATTTTCAGCACAGAGCTTTTACTTTAAGGCGCCGTTTCCTGCTGTAGGGTGAGTGACTAACAGACAACTACATGACAGAGACAGCAAACTAGCTCGCTGACATGGCCCAACACAAGTATGATGCCAAATGTATTAATCTGTGTGGACCTTGAACTGATAACTAAGATGAAATCTGGACTGGCTGGACCAGTTGGGAACAACTGAGCTAGAGCATCAAATCAAAGTGTGTTCTCCGCCTCACTCCTTGCCACAGCAGACCACTTTCCAGGGAGAGGAGTGGGCAGCAGCTCTGGAGACGGACCCCCAATCAGTGGCCACAGCAACCCAGATCCAGCCAGTGTAACTTGTTAGACCCGGCACTGCCGCTGGCCAACAGCCCGCTTGAAACCCAGCATTGGGGTAAATTTGTGGAAGCCAGATTTGAGTCGCTACAGCTGCTGACCGAAGCTCCATCTCCTGAGCTGCTGCCCACTGTCCTACCAGAGAAGCAGTCCACAGCTGCGGGGAGTGAGGTGCAGAGAATTTGGGGTGGCTTGCTAATTCTTGTGTCATTTGTGGTCTGATGAGCAGGAAGAGAAAGAGAGGGGGGCAAGGAAGGGCTGAGTGAATACAATAAAAAAGGTTAAATAAATCAGTGTATGGGCAACACTTGGTTACTGTATGAAACGCGTGCCTGTGGTCGTCTGATGGTCAGAGGCTTGGGACAGAGAGGGGAGATGGAGAAGCTGTAGGGGGAGGCTGTATTTTCCAATGCTGTCTGGGTTTTTTCGCCCCTTCCCAGATTTCTGCCTACTCCAACTTTAAGGAAACAAGAATCTCTTAAAACTTTAACTCAGCCATTAATCAAGCACACCTTAAGTTAACTCCTCTACTTCCTGACAGGTGGTTTTGACCGCAACATCAAAGGTTGGGGGTTAGAGGACGTGCACCTGTACAGGAAGTACCTTCACAGTAAGCTGATGGTCATTCGCTCTCCGTCTCGCGGCCTCTTCCACCTGTGGCACGAGAAGAACTGTGCAGACGAGCTCCCTCCAGACAAATACAAGATGTGCATGCAGACCAAAGCCATGAGCGAAGCCTCACACGGCCAGCTGGGGGAGCTGTTCTTTAAAAGAGAGATTGAGGTTCATCTGAGCTCTCAGAGGAAGACAACCAGAGCAACATGATGAGGACAATAAAAGGACTTTGGCGGTGTTATTAGTCACTGCTCTGTGTGTTCTTGTTCTCATGATAATTTATGTTTACACACATTATTCACCTTCAAACAAAAGATGATTAACTGTGATTATTGTTCTCATTATGGACACATACACTTGTGCAAATATTGAATGATATATTTTGTGTGAATAAAAGTATGATCTACTTGTAAGTGGGGTTTTTTCTATAGAAAAGTCACAGAGGGAATGTGGCTTTATTCTGTTTTGACCCCTCTGGAAGCAATGTGGGTTAGGGTTAGGGTGGATTCCAACATAATTTATGATCAATTATCACACCCAGAAATTTATTTTCTTACACTTGTTCAATTTCAGTGTCATTTAACATATTTTTTTAAATGATATGACAGTTTTCAAACTTTGTTTTACTTAAATTTAATGATGACTTGTTGATATCAAACCATTTCTTTCAGACTTTTAATTCCTTTTCCACTGTATTCAAAAGCAGTTCCAACATTTCCCAGAGCAATATGAGTTAGTGTCATCACAACATTATAAATAACTTGAACTGCATGTGGATTTTCTTGTTCCTTCCTCATTAATATCTGTTGTGAAAATACAGGCTAATGTTGGCCAAATGATGACACACAAAAGAACAAAGATTTTCTTGCCAAACTGACAGTGAACTCAAGCGCAAGAAAGCTTTCTGGAAACGCTTTATAATGAGGGTGCAAATCACATAGGCTATTTATGTAATGATACACTGATGCATGACTCATGAGGATTTTATGCATTTATGAGTCATGTATTAGTTAGACATAAAGTAGCCTATATGATTTGTGCCCTCATTACAAAGTGTTACAAACATTTTTAATATGAATAACATGTCAGTCTGAGAAGCATCACCGCATATTTTCACTAAAAAATGTGTTTCACTGACTATATTAAACTAATATTTCACATATTGAAGCGTATATATTTGTGTGTATTAGGTGTATGAGTGCAGGTAGGCTATATGATGAATATACCACCTTAACATGTGAAACAAACATGGTTGTAATTCCCCCACAGTTATATCTAATCAATATGGTGCATCGATGAGGAGACAGTGCACTCTCCTCTATTAATAGTCATGTACTGATGTCACCTTACAGACGCAGAGGGAGGAGCAATCGTGCATCGGCCGACGGATGTCGTAGCGTCAGCACCGGCACGCGATAGGCCTGGAACTCCTATTACCACTTCCCTGTTCTGTGCTGCATTCATATACACCTGGGAAATTCCAAACAAACTCTGCCCAATGACTTCACACTGGACACTCATCATTCTGTTAACTTGACAAACAGGACTTTGCCCCGGTCAGGATAGATGTGATCACCAGGGAGCAGACAGCAGACAGTTACTGATTACATCAGCTAACATCAGTGGTGGAAAGTAACTAAGTACATTTACTTACGTACTGTATGCTTAAGTCAAATTTTGAGGTAGGCTACTTGTAGGCCTACTTTACTGAAGTATTTCTATTTTATGCTACTTAATATTTCTACCCTTAGTCACTAGATGTTTGCACATTTAATCTATTAATACAAAATATCATCAACAAATGAAATATGATATATTATTATTATTATTATGATTATCATTATAAGTTGAGATATCCAGAAGTATATAAGGTAATTACAATTAGCTCCACCTTTACCAGCTGCAACATTGAAGTGATACCTACAGTAATCTATCAATAACTAGCCTATAATCCAATAGTATATCTTACATTATTCTGAACCATGCCATTCTTCAATTAGTACATTTACCAATGGTACTTTAAGTATATTTTAATATATAATCTATATTTTAATACTAATACTTTTGTATTTTCACTTAAGTAAAGTTTTATTTGTAACAGAGTATTTCTGCATTGTGGTGTTACTACCTTTACTTAAGTAAAGTACTTCTTCCACCACTGGCTGACACACATAACAGAAACTGATAATTTTTATCATAAAGAAAAAACAGAAACCAAAAGAATTCAGAGAGGAGAATAATTTTAATTTAAATCATTATGGAATTTTTATAGAACTGAAACACTCAGTTGTCAGATCCTTGATTATAATATACTGATAGAAATTTAATCAACAACAGCATGGCTGAGCTGCTGAGCCTCACATCTCTGTTAATTGTAATCTAGTTATTTTTAACTGAATTTGTTCAGCATCTCCTTGTGCTTTGTTTATAATGTTCAGTATTTTGCATGTGTCTTAATATCTGCATTTTCCATCTTTTATATTCGTGCACATCCTGCACAAAACTGCACAGCTTGCTTATTCTGAAATAGATTACCTTTTGTTATGTTAAGAAACATTTTCATAATGTATTGTGCTTTTTCTATTCTATATTTATTTCCCTGAGTGTTGCATTACTTTTCCTCATTTTTATATCCTCACAATATGTTTGTTGTATGTTTAACCTCTTGAGACCCTGTGTCCTCATATGAGGACATCACATTTTGGTTTACTTGACCTTCAACACTTGATATGTCATTCTACTTAACTTGGGACTTTATTGTTGTCTTGTTTGAAGACACTGGAATTTAATTATTGTTGACAATGTTTTGTTTTATATAGTTATCGGGTCCTACTGATCCCCGGACAAAATAAAAATGCATACCAAACACAAGTTCAGATCTCGGGAGGTCAATGTATGCACCAAATCCCAAAGCAAATTGTAAGTGAAAACCAGCTTGCTAATAAATCTTACTCTGATCCTAATTATTAATGAAACACTTTTATTGCATGTTTTAGTAAAAAAAAAAAAAAAAAAAAAAAGAAAGAAAAAGTGCTTTAACTTTTACTTCTCGTCATTGTGATGAATGGCACTCTTACTATCAAACTCTCTCCACCCACTCAACGTCACAACTCAGGAGCCAAGTTTTCACATAAAACTACAGGCTGCCTGCTGCGTTCACCACTCTCCTTGTTTTTCCCAGCTGCACGTGAAGGCAGCACTAATCACAACGGGAGCGGAGCGCTCGCGGCGCTCGTACCTCACCGGTAACGTGAGTCTTATCCGAGGACAGGACGGTATTATGAGCTGAAGAAATCCTGCTGTGTTATGATGTTTTGTGAGCAGCTGAGAGGGTGAGCGGCTCTTCACTGTGTGGTGGTGTTAGAGTAGATTTAGATTTTAGTCCAGTGTTTTTTTTTTTTTTTTTAATTTACTGTCGCCTATAAATATTTTTTAATCCCCTGGTAGTTTTAGCTTCACGGACAGCCCCGGAATTTGGTGGGTTGCACAATGACTGTGTTTTAATTTTGTGCTGGAATAGCGAGACATGTGCGACAGATAGGCTGCGTCTCGTGTCGCCTAAAACCAGCCGGGACAGGACATTTTTCACAACATCAGAAGGCAGAAGAAAGAGACGCAACATGTTTGAAGCTGCAGGGATCCCTCTCATCGTGCTGGACCTCATCTGCCTCACCCTCGGTATGTAAACCCGACCCACCCCTGTGTGTTAAACCAGCCTTTTAATCCGTTTTGTTTATTTATAAAGACATTAGAGCTCGTTAAAGTTGACTTTCTTTGTCATCAAACTCCTGCAGCAACTCCTCTGGCACAGACACAGCCTATTATATGAAGCAGTAGTTTAAACAAATCCATTCAAAAGATTTGCATACACGTCATATACGCATACACTGGGAGGCTTGAGGTTTTAGGGATCCAGGCAGGAAGATGGAAAAAAAAGAAGGCAACAAAGTCCCACCCTGTGTGTGTGTTTTTTTCCAAGCAAAGCTGTATTTTTAGCTCAGTGTTTGTAATGTAATCACAGGTCAGAGACAAGCTGCAGCACTGCTCAGTGTTACTGACAATACTGCAATTAAAGGAACCTTTGCACTGCATGGGGACACGCAGACAGCTCAGTTTTACAGCTGTTTGATAAAGACAGACAGGGTTGGACACACAGAAATTTTTCCATGTGATTAATCTGCACTCACTTTGCGTAGTCAGTGTCTTGCGGTCAGCTGTGTGTTGCTGACTGTGCACCAGCAGATTCATCTTGTTTTGGAAACTGGGTGGTGTAAACAATAATTTCCAGTCACCTGTTCAAAGTATAAATATGAGTCTAGTTTATCATAAATCCCTCTTTTATGTTTTGTAAACGCTGTGTCATACAGTAAGTAGGACACTCCTGTAAAATCAGTGCTGGGAAAAGTATCCCCCCTTGCTCAAGTATAAGTCCTGCATTCAAAAGTGTACTCAAGTACAAAAGTGTAATAAGTAAAATGTGCTTAAATTATCAAAGTAAAAGTACCCAAAATGCTCTTTGTGAATGTTATATTACCAGATATTATACGACTGGATCATTATTACTGATGCATCGATGTGTAAGCAGTGCTTTTTTGTAATTTTCTTTTTAGGCTATTTAAATTAAAAAAAACAAGAAATCATCAGATACAAAGCCACTTGTACAGGACACTTGATAGAAAAAACACTACCATTTAAACAAACTAACTAACTAACAAACAAAAACATGACTAAATGAATGAATGAATAAATAATAGTAAGGTCCAAGTGTAGCAGGTCACCAGGGTGCAGTTACCTAGTTACTGCTTGGCAGTATGATTGAACAATTGTATCACAACATATTTTAGGATTTTGGCAGTATCACAGTGCATCACGGCACCTCTTTGAGTATCTAGTTTGAGCATTGAATGCATCACCTCAAGGGGCTCACAGCATTACAGCACACTTAGAGTTACGAAAGCATGTAAGTGTTACTTAATTTATGTCAAGTTAAGTTAATATACACAGTATTTAGTAACTAGAGCTCTCAAATAAATGGGGTGGAGTAAACACTACAATATTTGTCTCTAAAATGTAATGTAAGCAGCATATAGCTAGTAATAGTAATACTCAAGTACAGTAACTAAAAATTGTACCTAAGTACAATACTTGAGTAAATGCACGTGAGGACGTTTTATCATTGTATAAAAGTCACATAAATACTCAGTTAATATAAGTTTAATTTATTTATAGAGTAATTGCTATTTCCTTTTTAACTATGTCACACAACTGTTGTCTTTTAAGATGTAATTTCTCTTTTAAGTGCATTTGATATTGTTGAACTTTGCCTGTTTTCTGAGAACGTGTTCAGTTATTTGTTTGCATGATTAAAATTTCTAGCTTTAGTGCATTGCATGGATGTCTTGATAAAGGCCAGTGGACTTTAAAACCCCAAGAGGGACACTGATGGTTGTTAATCCTGGACTTTGTTGTTCTGTCCTTGATAAAATCAGATATGTTGGACTTTTACAGCTATATTAAAATGTTAAATAAGATAAACAAAATCAAGGCAAACATCCAGGTTGAGTAAAGTCACATAAAAGTTCTTTAATGCATTAGATATGTCACAATATCTGTTGTAATATGTATGAGTAAAATTTTAAACACATTTAGCAGTGGCACAGACAAACATTTCAAACTCCACATCTCTGCTTCACTGTCTGTACTTGGTTTGATAAGATAATGCCTTTTAATATCTCCATGTCTGGATGCAAGATGTATGTTAATCTGCATAACTCTCTTGCAACAACTGCAACGTACAGGGGATTCACACAGAGGAAACACACTCAATGATTTAATACCTACATACAATCTAATAAAAAACTCAAGTTGCAGCAAACTGTCAACTAAAATGCAGATATTTATAACACACAGCTGCACAGAGGAAAGAAGGAAATGATAAATAGAAACAAAGAGAAAGTGGTTATTATTCCTCTATACGTATGCTCCTCTCTGTCTTGTTGTTCATAATTGACTGCTTTGTAAGTGGAAGCCAGATCTTAGCTTCAGTAGATCATATCTTTAATGATTAACTATGTGATCAGATCAGCATAGCTCACTGACGTCACTGTGAGTTGTTGGTTTATCCAGAATTTTAAAAGACAGCAGTCAGTGTAATTTCCCCTGCACTGGGTTTAAACGAACACGTCTATACAAGGTTCTGTGACTGTGTGGTGACACATAAAGCCAAAATCTACCATAAGCAACGATCATAGTTTGGGGAAGTTCCTGTCTTCCTCATCTCCGTACAGTTCTGTAATACCAAAGCCAGTCGGAGCATGTTTTATGTGCTCTGGTTACAGATTAACACCATAATGAGTCTCCTCAGATAATCACACCATCTTTGCTCCAGTGTCAGACTTTTGCAATGCTGTTCTGTAGTAACTCCGGGCCTCAAGCACTTCATTGTGTTATTGTGCAACTTGAACAGTATTTTTTTTCCCTTGGAGCTAAATGAAACACACAAGAGTCACCAGCTTGTTTTTCAAAAGGGGAAATGCCTGTGTGATACCAAAATGTCACGTTTCCTGTGACTAAAACGTAAAATATTAGCATTATGTAATAGCAGCGATCTGGCGTACATGAGTATTTGATGTGCATTTTGATGTAAAACAAGCAGAAAGGTTGAAGTTATACTGATTATCTGCCTCTTTTTTTCTTTTAACAGTTGGACTCCCATTTTTTATCCTCACCCCTCAACACAACCCTTTCAAACGCGGGTTCTTCTGTAATGATGAGTCCATCAGATACCCCCTCAAAGAGGACACCATATCCTACCAGCTGTTGGGAGGAGTCATGATCCCCTTCACACTGATCGTGGTACGTCAACAGTTGTCTTCTTCCACAAGCTCTCCGACCTTTAAATGTCAGTTGTTGAGTTTACTTATCTCTTCTGCTGTAGATCGTCTGCGGCGAGTGCCTTTCTGTTTACTTCTCCCGCATCAAGAACCAGTCTTTGGGGACCAAGTATGTGGCGTGTGTCTACAAAGCTGTGGGGAGCTATGTGTTCGGAGCTGCTGCTAGCCAATCTCTGACAGACATAGCCAAGTACTCCATCGGCCGTCTGCGGCCAAACTTCCTGGCTGTGTGCAATCCAGTCTGGAATACCATCAACTGCAAAGCTGGCGGATACATCGAGAACTTCACCTGCACTGGAGACAAGGTCTTGGTGGATGAGGCCAGGTAATAGTCCTGAACATGGAGTCAATAAACCCCCCCAGAGCCACCTCTGAAAAACCAACATTCATACATATTTTATTACCTTTGACTAGATAATAACATTGTTAACATTGTGTTTTAGTAGAGTCTCACTGGAAGGAGTATGATAGTCCAAGAGCGCTCAGTTATTTGCATTACTTTGTGACACATGTACCCTCTGGACTTGACAACATGGTTAACTGTCATCCGATATAGCAAAATTGCTCCTTCATTTTCAAGCTGGCGTGCCCTAAAGGGATTCTCCAGTGAATAAAGGAGCTCTATACGATACTCAGAGCATTAATATAGTGGCAAACAACTATGTGCTATGTAAAGATAAAGTGGAGTAATGGTGTCCTGAGCAGAGACTGAAGTGACCCTACCTCTGTGTGTGTTGTAATCCAAGTTGTTTGTTGTTGTGGTAATAATAATAATAATAATAATCTTTATTTATATAGCACTTTTCAAAACATATGTTACGAAGTGCTTTACAGAACAATTAAAACATAGAGTACACAATTCCAATGCATGAAAACAGTAAATGACAAAACTCAGATAAAATCAAAAAAGGCTTTACAGTAAAAATGTGTTTTTAGAGGAGATTTAAAAGAGATCACTGAATCAGCCGACCTTATTTCCTCGGGCAGTTTGTTCCATAGTTTTGGGGCCCGGACTGAAAATGCTCTGTCCCCCTTAGTTTTCAGTCTGGACTCTGGGACGCATAAAAGGCCTTTGCCCGAGGAACGTAAAGTGCAAGTAGGAGCATATGGTGTTAAAAGGTCGGTGATATAACTAGGACCGAGACAGTTGAGACATTTAAAAGTGACCAATAAAATCTTAAAATCGATTCTAAAATGTACTGGCAGCCAGTGTAGAGATGCTAAAATACGTGTGATGTGATCGTGTTTTTTAGTTATGGTTAAAAGCCTCGCAGCAGAGTTCTGCACCATTTGTAGTCTGTCCAGGGATTTCTGACTTAGACAGGTAAAAAGGCTGTTACAAAAATCGAGCCGTGATGAAATAAAAGCATGCAAAATGGTCTGTGTCTTTAACAGTTAAAAAGGAACGGATCTTTGAAATATTTCTGAGCTGATAAAAACATGATTGCACTAATTTTGTGGTGTGATATTCGAAGGTAAGATTACTGTCAAACCAGATGCCGAGGTTCCTTGCAGTAGTCCTTGCAGGTTAATGCTGTTAGCTCTGTTAGCACCGTTGCTGTTGTTAGCAGTGTTTGCACTGTTAGCTGGTGGTCGCTGGTTCAGCCACCTCCATGTTGAGAGCCGTGTGCAGACAACCTCTGAATCATAGATATGCTTTGAATATTGTAGAGAGCAGTGGTTCCCAACTGGTCCAGGCACGGGGTCCAGATTTCTCCTTAGTCATTAGTTCAAGGTCCATAAAGTTTAATATAATCAGTGTCATACTTGCCTTTGGTAATGTCGTTGAGCTAGTTTGCTGTTCCTGTAAAGTAGCTGTCTGTCATTCACTCACTCTACAACAGGAAATGGCACTTCACCATAAAACTGTGTGCCGCAAATTCATTGTAAAGTAATGTGTGTTTTTTACAAACTTGACACATTCACGAGTCACTTGTGGGCCATTAAGAATGGACCCACGACCCACTTTAGGACCACAACCCACCAGTTGGGAACCACTGGTACAGAGCTCCTCTAAGTATTGCAGTTCCATAAAGTTGTAGCACTTGCAAGAGACAGATTAAAAGGACAATAGTAAAAATGGATGCAACAGGCCAAGATATGTCCTGACTTTTCAATTTTAAAACTCTGAATCATGCTGTTCCCACAATTCAAATCAATAAGACAAGATAACTTTGATCTTTGCTGGGGAATTTAATAAATGTCACAGCACCAGATGTACAAGGACAGCCACATGAATAAGTAGCCTAACGACATACATTATAACCATCTGGTATTTACGAATAAACCACCAAAAAAGGTATTTAACACTGAATACAACACAAACTATAAACTGTGTAACAGTGTCTTTTCGTTAGACCCTCAGTAGAGTTATTCTCTCAGATAAGAGTCACAGCAGACATTATGCAACAGTTTTCACAGCATTCTGACTTGATGAAGCTGATGGTGTCTAATTTCATTCAGTATCTCTTTTATCTTTTGCAGACTGTCCTTCTACTCAGGTCATTCATCCTTCTCCATGTACTGCATGCTGTTCCTTGTAGTAAGTATATATTCTACTTCTAAAATGTGGCTTATATATATAAAAAAATGTTAATTCTAACATATAGCTTTGCTTTATTTGTTTTCCTGTCCATACCTGGTTTCACAAGCTATTGCAGTCAGATTTACTGGTAAATGACTTGTTTATGTCATTGTTAAAACAGTATAGGGATCATAAATGACATAACTCTCTTCTGCAAATTTGCGCTAGCCGCCAACACCTGTACTGTAAATATGTGCTTGAGCAATAGGCTATAAAGCGCATGCCTAGGTGTGACCCCACAGCTTTTTTGTTTCTTTTTTTAATCATGTCCTCTCCCTCCTGTAGCTGTACATTCAAGCCAGACTGAAGTCAGAGTGGTCGAGGCTTCTGCGTCCCACCATCCAATTCTTCCTGATTGCTACTGCCATATATGTGGGTCTGTCCCGGGTGTCTGACTACAAACATCACTGGAGTGATGTGCTCACTGGCCTCCTGCAGGGAGGCTTAGTTGCCACTCTCACAGTAGGTTTTATCTAAAGATTAAGTTTTATTTGTTAGGAAAGTGGCAAACACATCACATTTTTATGCAGTATTATCACAATATGCAATTGAAAGGGGAAGTCAGCACCTCTTAAACCTCTAACATGCAGTTTTCTACTTTTGGTTCTTCCTTTAAGGAGTTTTAAGGTTAAAAAAAATAATAATCTCATAACATGAAGTGGCTGGCAGTGTTGTACACTATAAATTCTGTATCTGCTTGTTCCAACTATTCATGAAATATTTAAACCCAAAACCTCACATTTTATGACTGCACCATTCAAATCAAGTAGAAATATTCAAGATATGTTGAATATGTTTGGGATTTCCATTAGAACTGAAAAACAAATGTCTGTGCACCCCTCTCTCAACTCACATAGCAGTCAGTCGCTGAGAGTGAAGACATAAAAATACTAAATTATTACAAGGATGAATAAATAATTTATTAAACAGGTAAGAGTTAAAAATAAATAAAGCATTTTGCACAGAAACACATTAAAGAGGTCTTCGATGATGTTCAATTACAGTAAGACGAATGTGTTTTAATTGTGTTACTTCTATTTCTGCAGGTGTTCTGTGTGTCCAATTTCTTTGAACAGCCAGTGGGCCCAGTGGTGTCACAGGAGGAAGCCTCACACACCAGTTTACAGGAAAACCCTTCCAATGGGAACCACTACGGCAGCACTGAGTGACTACGAGGCCTCAGAGACAATACTGTATAGGGCTTTTATTCCCTAGGGAGGACCTAAAACACAACAGTGACCTGCAAGTGTTTGATTTTAACTGCTGGCTGTTTCTGTGCATTTCTTCAACACAGTTTGCCCCACAGAGCCGATGCTGCAGGATTTAGCTGCTATTTTTGGTGTGGTTGGTAAACTTTGATTTAAGGAAGAAAAGTGCACTACAGAAGAGGGTTCTTGCACTTTATGGGGATATAAAGAAGCAGAACTTTGTGCCGGTAATTCCAACATAATACAGCTTACTATGGAATGACAAAAGAAAACACAGCATGTTGTGTTTACCTCAGAGAAAAGTTGCTTTTTTACAGCATGAGCTTGTTGGAAATGTGGTTTCCAGAGTATATTGGTCTGATGTTGCCATCATGAATGAATGAAATTCCTTTTGCCCAGAATATAATGAGCGTCTGTGTGCACACTGCAAGCAGGCTTGTGGAGAGCCTGGCACCTGTGAATAAGAAAACCTGGACTGTCCTTAAGTTTTAAATGGAGACTGAACTCAGAAATAATATTATATATTTTGTGTGTGTTGTTTATATTGCTACCTGCCGTTATGTCCCTCCCCTAATGTTATTTCTTGAATGAAAAAATACAATGCATTGATTTTTTTTTTTTTTACAGTTTGTATGAAGCTGTTTATGTTAAGCTTTAAACAGTGTTGTTTAGAGCAGTAATGGGAAAAAAATGTGTGGCAAATAAAGAGAGCACCGGATTGCTTCTTTGTTACAAAGGAGGGAAATGATTCCTGTGTGTTTTATCTGTAGAAACAATCAAAGCAGATACAATGCAGGTAAACAGAGCCCTGGACACAGTGCAGCTGTCGATACACTCAAGTACAGACTCATTTGCTGCAGTGGATTAGCTGATTTGTCCTTTTTTTTTAAAGTGAAACTGCTGTGTAAGGTATGGATGGCATCAAGGAGGAGAAACCAAGAGTGTGAATCCATTGAGGAATTGTCTCAGAAATGCAGACCTACGTGAAAAACAAAACGCACTGCCTCGGGCGTGTCACTCGTTGTCTTTGTAGACAGACCATAGAAACCACAAGCATGCAAATGTAACTGTTCTGATGTCATTGAAAAACATGTTTGTTTTGAAGAGGTCAGCTTGTCTTCACCAAAGGAAACTGTTAGCAGACACGGTGCTGATCCTTGGCTGCTAATGTCCGAGTTGAAGATCTGCTTAAGAGTTTAAATCCTATTACAGCGACCAAGGGAACTAGGTTTAGTTTAACACACAACGACAGCAATGAACCACGCTCATCAATGTCAACTCGGGTCTACAGGCTCCCGGCAAAACCACTTATGTGATGCTTCTGCACTTATTATGTGTGTAGCCATGCAGGGGGCTAAACACAGTTCCAACACAGATAGAGTACAGAGATTGGCTAATTAAGTCTTGGCAGCAAGCAGCGTCGAACTGTGGAAGCAGTACTGGGCAACAACTTCTATTGTAATGATAAAGAAATATATTGGTTAATTAGTAGCTGCCAATTTAGCGATGGTCCGCCATGAAAGTAGTTCTCACATCCCAACCCCTGAACGCCCTTTTGCCTCTTATATCTTCCTTCTCTCTTTTGTTTAAATACAGAAACCACAGGGGGCTCCATTCGAATCCAAGTTTATGAAGAGACAGCTCCCTCAATCAAAGTTGCAACTCCCCTGGTACACTTCTCTGCTCCCCGGCCCGCGTTTTACCAACACGTTTATCATCACACTTGTCCATGCCCCGGAGAGCCAGCCTTCATCCCTCACACTTCATCCTTCCCTCCAGAGCCTTAACCCATCATATGCAATAAAGTACCCTAAATCTTTACCTTTATTAGCATGGTCTTTGTTAGTAAAATTGCAAATCAGCATGCACAAAATATTGTAATAAAAACAGTACCGACACACAATGATCTAACAAGGGTATCTGTGGAGTAGATAAAAGATGCCTGTCAATATTTGCCCGGTCACAAATCTGACAAAATGGCGGTTGTAACAAATGTCAGTCAACTTTAACAGCTGTCAAACTCTTTAAATAGTGGTTGCTACTTGCAACAGGATGTTGAACCGAAACCACCTGCTGGCAGAATGGAGACTAAATTACATGATCAAAAAATGATCCCAAGTAGTTTTGCAGATGATGTGTTTCTGTTAGCTTCATCATACTGTGACCTCCAGCAAGCACTGGGGTGGTTTGCAGCCTAGTGTGAAGCAGTCAGCATGAGAGTCAGCACCTCCAAGCCTGAGGCCATGTTTTCTTTCTGGAAACCAGTGAATTTTGCCTCCAGGTTTGGAGAGAATTACAGCCCCAAGCGAGGGAATTCAAGTATCGGTTTGCCGCAGCACCTGCAGTGATGCTGGAGCTGTGCGGGACTGTCGTGGTGAAGAGAGAGCTGAGCCAGAAGGTGAAGCTTTCAATTTATTGGTTCATCTACATCCCAACCCTCACCCATGGTCATGAGCTCTGGGTAGTGACTGAAAGAATGAGATTGCGGATACAAGCAGCCGAAATGACTTGCCTCCAAAGGGTGGCTGGGCTCAGCCTTAGAGATAGGGTAAGGAGCTCGGACATCCGGAGGGAGCTCGGAGTAGAGCCGCTGCTCCTTCTCGTCAAAAGAGGTCAGTTGAGGTGGTTCGGGCATCTGATCATGTTACCTCATGGGTGCCTCCCATTTGCGGTGTTCTGGGCACGTTCCACTGTGGGAGGCCCCGGGGCAGACCCAAAACAAACTGGAGGGATTACATATCTCATCTGGCTGGGGACACCTCGAGATCCCCAAGGAGGAGCTGGAAAGCGTTGCTGGGGAGAGGGATGTCTGGAGTGCTTTACTCAGCCTGCTGCTCCTGTGACCTGGCTTCAGATAAGCGGTTGAAAATGAATGGATGTATGAAATTTCATCCCCGGGCTTTGTTTCACCCTGTTGTCTCACGTGAAACTCAGCCAACTGCCAATTTAACAAATAATGTCACACATACCTCTACATGTATTTTTTTAAGGAATGTGTTGATGTATGAAATTCCTCACTATTGTCTCTTTATTGACTAAAGTCTGCTGACCCTATTGAGCAAATTTGATTAAGCGGCTAAACAGCAGTAGAGCTGGTATACTACCCAGAGAGTAATATGAATAGGTGCTCATTTCCAAGCACTTTAATTTGAAGCTATGCATGCGATGCATAAAGAGAACTTAGCAGGGGTCTAGAAATAGGCGTGAGTAAAATTTCCTGGGGAAATTGCAAAAAACTATTTTACGAAAGAGCTGGTTTCCATTTATTAGAAGAAAAACGTTGTCATTGTGAGCAAGCATACAACGGAATTGCATGGTACACAATATACATCAATAAATGAATAAATACTTTTAAAATTAGTCAGTAAAAACAAGGCACTACAATTGTACAATTATAATTAATTAATACAATATGAAAGGGGGCAGTGAGGAAGGGTGATGTGGCTCTGAATCAATCACACGATTGTGTTGTATATCACTAAAAAATGTGAAGACTATTGCATAATTATTACGTGTACTTAATAGATACTGAATCATGACTCCACGTACGTCTGTTCACTGAAAAACTGCTCATCTTGCTGTGGCATCACTTCTACCTCCCCCACTTCTGAAATCTGACCCATCATGTTTTCTGTTGCACCACAGAGCTCTCTCTTGTTGTCACGCTGACCTCGACAATAGTCTTTATTGAAAGCAGCTCCATTCACTCTCACATGTCACATGTCTCACTTCATCTTACCAGGCAGTGATGCCACTGGAGAAACAAGTAACTCAGAGTGCAGAATGTGCAGTGGCAGCTCTAAAAGAATTGGCACTGAATGGTTATAAATTGAATCTTCCTCACACTACACTTACTTATTTTCCTCACACTTTGCCAGCCCACTGGAGATAATAGCTACTGAAGTAAGTTCACACTAGGATCTTTCCAGCTCCTGTGAGACAATAGGAAAACTGTGAGGAGACAACAATGATAAGAGGATCCTTTTTAACAGTATTGGCTGTTTAAAAATTCAAAGAGTGGGAGAATAATGGATGCAAATGGCTCCATAAGTGGTCTTGAACTCCACCTATAAGACAGTAGAGAGCAGAGAGAGCAAAGTACTCAACTGACACAATAACTGTATGACTTTCTCTTGTTCCTCTTTAAAGGGAGACAAAAACACAAAGTACAACAGCATTGGGTAATAAGGGTGTGAACAGCAGGGTGGATCCCTCGAGAGGAATTAAATTCACACGGTGGTAGTCATATTGTTAAGGCCAAAACACACCGGCTGCAGCTCGACGCGCGTCGACGTGCCGCACCGCGGCACTAAGCTATTGTCCTATTTTTCCAGCGTCACCGCCCTTGAAAAAGCACTATTTTGTACTTCCCAGCTTAGCGGACTGGAGTGTGCAATAGAAATCCAATTGACGCCCCGCAGCGCGACGCTTTTTGTGTGTGTTGGGGGTGGCACTTGACTTGCGTCAATGACGCCGCCGCCATATGACGCCGCCGGTGTGTTTTGGCCTTTACTTTCAACATGGGCGGCTGGTTTGGTTAGAAACGTCTCCCATTTTATCTGTGACAGATGGTGCAGTGACGAAGACAATAAGATAATAATCAGGTGTTAAAACCGCACTAGAAGTCTAGTAGAATAATCTACAGCAGGGAACTTTGCTCAACTTTGCTCAGTTTAGCAGATAAAATGAATAAGCAGCCCTGCATAGGTCAGATGTACACAAGGGTGTTTCTAGGATTTCAGGACATTCGGGGCTCAGCCTGGACCTCTGTTGGGGGGCTCAGGAGATCTTCCTCTAACACTTTTATTTAAATAGCCTACTCAAGCTCTATTTTGATGCTTTTTATGCTCTTTGGTACCTTACTAACATTCAAAGTGCAAAAAAAAGTCAGAGTGAATCAGTTTATTTTCACTGTGAATTAAAAGACGAATGGCGGGCCCCATGGCATCCCATCTAGGGCCAGATTTGGCCCGCAGGCCTATGTTGAGGATTACTGATCTACAGTCCTGATAACAATAGAAGGAGCAGGATTGAAGAGTAAATAAAACACGTATTTGGGTTCTACTCGATTATGTAGATTTTTCATCTTCCTTTTCTTTCCTTTCTTTTTAAAATGTGATAGATTTAAATTTTATCATTTAATTTCTATATAACAGGATATAAAAGTAGGGAGAAAGTGGATAAAATGGGACTCAACTACTTTGCTGCATTCCCCGCTGACATGTTGTGATATGTCATGGAGAATGTTTTTTTTGTGTGTGTATGCTGGTACATTTGATAACAGTCTGACAAAGACAAACTCACGAAAGATTTAAAGAGATGCATAACAAACTGCAGTGGGCTGTTCTAACAACAGGGCCAAATACAGTCCATTGCCAGTGACTCATGTTTAAATGACATTTGGTAACATATACGGGTTGAAAACTATAGTTGAGTCTCAGTAGCACAGTCTACTTTGTGGCATCTAAGGCCACCTGCTGGACACCAGTGGTACAAGGGCTGCACACATGGTCACATGCTTTACAGGTGTCAAGTTACACGCTTAGAAATAGAGCAATTAATTGTATAGAAATCTAATCTGCAACTGTTTTGATAATCTCTCCAGTTCAACACATTCACTAGTTTCCGCTTTGCAGACTTGGTAATTTGCTACCTTTGTGCTTTATAGCAGTGTAAAATTAATTTCTTTGGTCCAGACACAAAAAGGCAATTTGACGCAATCATCTTTTCTTCCCCATTTTTTGATTTATAGATACAATAACATGCTTTTTAACTCATAATGAAGGTAACTGTTAAAGTGCCGGAAGACCTCTCTTTTTTTAGATATAAAAGTAAAGCTTCCTTGAGTTACGTAATGTAATATCAATTTGACAGGCAAAGCTTCAACCACAGATACGTAAATATTTCTCACACCTGAGAAAGGCAGCAGTTAGGAGCTTATGGGATATAACACAGGACAATACAAAGTGGATTTGATGTGTGACAGCGTCACTGAATTTATTACCATAGTATCAAACATTTTCACCCCATCGTTTCAACCAGTTTAGAAACTGAGCGTACAGTTCAGTCCTTCCATCCTCAGAAAACAGTGAGGAAAACAGACACTTGTCAAGTCTAAACACTCATTTGCCCTCTTAAATATAATGCTCTTATGAACAACTCGTTACAGTGAACAGAATTCATGACGGTTGTAGGTGAATTATGGATTGTTACCTTTGCGTTTTGGTACACTCAAAGACATAAATTCATAAACACATTAAATGTGTTTGAAAGCATTGTGTGCTCATTCCTCTGCCACTGGTGAATCTGATCACAGGGCACAAACCTTAACACTAAACTTACGGTTAAGCGCACAGAAGAATTTTACGGCTCATTAGGGTTGTAAAATTTTATTTGGAGAAATCTGTACATGGAGGTTTTGGCCTTCAGTGTGTTCACATATATAAGCATAACGGGGACACAGACAGGTAGCTCACTGAAGATCAAGAGAAGTGCTATCCATTACTCAAAACTAGAGAGGAAGGTCAATACAATCTGCTTCAGTTTAGCGTCTGATGCCTCTGAGATCTTGCCGTCAGCCCTGAAACGGAGAACAGGTCAAGTCAAATTCACACTTTCATGGTATCTTGTCTGACTATAGGGGAAAATGTTCAAACATGTTGTGGCTAAGAAATTTGTCTCACCTGATTGCTGCGAGCAGGTCCTGGTGCTGGCTGAGGATGTGCTGCAGGAAAGCCTTCTCGAATTTTGTGATCTTGCTGGGCTCCATCTTGTCCAAGTGACCTCTGACACCAGCGTAGATAACTGTTACCTGCTCCTCAATGGCCATGGGAGCTGGAGGAGGGCAAGGTGGGAGAGACAGTTTAGTTTTGCATTTTACACATGTACATCTTTAGCAATTCTTAAATTGTGAAAGAAGCTGATACTCACAGTACTGTCCCTGCTTGAGCAGTTCAGTGAGCCTAACACCCCTGTTAAGGAGCTGCTGGGTGGCAGCGTCCAAGTCAGAGCCGAACTGGGCGAAGGCAGCCACCTCACGGTACTGAGCCAGCTCCAGCTTCATGGTACCGGCCACCTGCAGGGTAGAAATAATGCATAACATTACTAAAAAGCTTTTTGGACAGCAATCCCTGTGCATTGCGTTCTTTTTTTGTTATGAATATTGTGAACCTTTGCACATCCCTGCCGAGCGCCTTCACTTTAAAAGGTTTTTTTTAATATTTTCTATTCTACATTTATGTTTCATGTCCATGTATCAAAAGACCAAAACAAATTCCCTGTATGTGTAAATCTGTTTTGCACAAAAGATCATTTATAAAGCTGGAACCTCCACTTGATGAATGCAGGATTTGTTTGTATATAGCTGTTGCACAATTTGCTGTAAAACCACACATCAGGGAGCTGCAATGCTCGGGCGATGTCTAAGTTTGAAAATAAAAAAACACACCTGCTTCATGGCTCTGGTCTGGGCAGCAGAGCCTACTCTGGACACAGACAGACCCACGTTGATAGCTGGGCGGATACCCTTGTAGAACAGCTCAGTCTCCAAGAAGATCTACAGGAAACAGATGAAGATGGCACAATGTAACAGCACTGTAAAGTGGATCGTTTAAAAAAATAGGCCAAAACACAACCAAGTACAAACTATAGACAATAATTTGGACAAACCTGTCCGTCTGTGATGGAGATGACGTTGGTGGGGATGTAGGCAGACACATCACCGGCCTGGGTCTCGATGACGGGCAGGGCGGTGAGGGAGCCACCACCGAAGTTGTCGTTCATCTTGGCAGCTCTCTCCAGCAGACGGGAATGCAGATAGAACACATCACCAGGGTAAGCCTCACGACCGGGAGGACGACGCAGCAGCAGGGACATCTGACGGTAGGCAACAGCCTGAGAGAAGGGGAAAAATAAGTATATACTTATTAAATTAAACTTAAATATAAGTTGCACTTTGGAATACTGCCTCAATGTCTGTATTCTTTTTCCCCAACATTTGTGAACTGCAATCATTTCACATTTGATTTTTTTTGGTTTCACTTCACATCAACCTGAGCCTTTACCTGCTTGGACAGATCGTCATAGATGATCAGGGCGTGCTTGCCATTGTCTCTGAAGTACTCTCCCATGGAGCAGCCAGAGTATGGGGCCAGGTACTGCAGGGGAGCAGCATCAGAGGCGGTAGCAGAGACCACGATGGTGTACTTCATGGCATCAGCATCAGTCAGCCTCTTCACCAGCTGAGCCACGGTGGACCTCTTCTGTCCGATGGCGACATAGATGCAGTACAGCTTCTTCTTCTCGTCAGTTCCATCATTGAAGCGCTTCTGGTTGATGATTGTGTCGATGGCAATGGCAGTTTTGCTGGAGAGTGGGGAAAAAATTATTCAAAAGGCAGTCTTTACATTTCAAACTGCACCTTAGCTTTAGCTCACATAAATCCATGGAATGACAGCATGTCCAAATGATTGTAAAAATATCCGTCTAAGTATTTACCCAGTCTGCCTGTCACCAATAATCAGCTCACGCTGGCCTCTGCCAATGGGCACCAGGCTGTCCACAGCCTTGATGCCAGTCTGCATGGGCTCCCTCACAGAGATACGGGGGATGATGCCAGGGGCCTTCAGACCCACACGCCTACGGGTGTTGGAACCGAGGGGACCCTAGGAAAAAAAGAAATTTGCATTTTAGAGATGAACTGACATTAAGGTGCTAAAATGTGCATCAATATAACCATTTCATGTGAACAATTCTAATATGCTACTTCAATTTTTATGTTTTTTATTTTTATATCAAGATTTAGTCTTGTTTTAACTGACTCTTTTGGACACCTTAGAACAATCAAAACTTAAGATTCACCTACAGAAAAAACATAAATTATACTGCCATCGCGAGGATGATGTATACCCGACTCAGATCGAATGCCGTACACTGTCTTTTGCCTCTCTGCTGCCCTGATGGACATTATGTCCTGCCTTAATCTTGAAAAGATGTGCTACTCAATTTGTAACTCAGATAAAAAATTCCAAAAGGTTTGGGGCCCCTTTCTGAAATGCTTCCAGAGCTGCCAGTTAAGCTGAAGATTTCGTGTTTCTTTCTATTCAGAGTATACTCTGATACAGTACCCCATTATTCTGAACGTGCCTTTTACATAGGCATCCCTCCCCCTCCCTTTGGGCTTGACTTTGAGCTCATCTGTCATTTTATTTGTACTATTCAGGAGATGGAGAACTGTCCTATTGACACTATTCTGACTGTTACTTGGAGTTAGAGGAATGGGGAGGATTGTGATTGGATTTCATGGTTGTTCCTCCTCATGTATATATATGCTGTTTGGTACCTGCTGAAAATACGCATTATGTAGACCTTTTATAATTAATGAAGAATATTCTTGAGAAAAGAAAAAAAACAAACATAAGTTATAGTGGCTTAAGTGACCTTTCCATCGATGGCATTTCCCAGAGCGTCCACCACACGGCCAAGCAGCTCCTCACCAACAGGGACATCCACGATGGCACCAGTTCTCTTCACGATGTCGCCCTCCTTGATCAGCTTGTCATTACCGAACACCACAACACCAACGTTGTCGGGCTCCAAGTTCAGAGACATGCCCTGGGGGGAAAACAGTTAGGACTCATTAGCAGAATTATTGATTTATGTTGTTTGCCATATTACAAGACGTAAAAACAAAGCTAAACTGAAGTTCTCAGGGATTTATAGTTTTGGAGCTTTTCACCTTCCAGTTAATGAAAAGGAACACAATGTTCTTTCAGTTTTATCAATTCAAGATGACTGCACTGTGTCTCAAAAACACTTCTATAATTATTTCAGTGAAGTAAGTCTTTAATGTTGTTTTAAATCAGTGTTTCAAATTCAGCCTGGAAGCAAACATCTGCATTTTATAAATAACTTTTAATACACACCTTGAGTCCAGAGGAGAATTCCACCATCTCTTCTGCCTGGACGTTCCTGAGCCCGTACACTCTGGCAATACCGTCACCAATGGACAGCACACGTCCTGTCTCCTCCAGGTCTGCAGAGGTGTCAGCTCCCATGATCTTCTCCTCCAGGATTGAGGAAACCTCAGCTGTGCCTGTGACAGACAACACAAGCATTACATAAATTTTACTTTTGCAGAATGTATTTTTATTTTTCAAACAAGCTATATGTTTAAAATTCTTTGCAATGGCACATATAGATACTTATGAGCTTGCATGTCCAATAATTTCCAATAAACATGTAAACCTGTTGAATGCTATTCTGTTTATTTGACACAAGCTCTGCAAATATAGTAGGACACTTGACCTTCACTTGTCACCTTAGGGAGCTGACCAACAGTGTGCAGGACAAAGTTTCTGTCATGTTGTTTTCGACTGTCTCACCTGTCTTCTGCAGCCATGGTCTGTGTGTGTGGAGGTGGTTGACCCCAACGCAAGCGGCCGGTACAGCCTTGGACACCTGATTCAATGACAGACGGATTTGATTTATCGTTAATTGCAAATACAACTTTACAAAGCATATTGCAGCGCCAGTTTAAATAAACATGCACTGTAAAATCTGAGCTAGTGTACCGCTGTGCAGCGGAGAGGACATGCGCTGTCAGGCTTCCTGACCTTCAGAGCGTGGTTTCAATGAGCCGTTAGCTTATAGCTAGCATTAGCTTGCGTGCTAACTTTAGCGCTGCTCGCTGCAGGACAAATACCGTCGTTTCACAAGGGCAACTTCCACAAACACATGTAATACATCAATTTCAAGATTTTTAACGCGAATAATTACTCAGGAGAGATTGGCGGCGTTTACAGCCGCACTAAGCCGATGACATGTTAGCTAGCGGCCTTAACATTACCCTTCACGCCCACAAGGTTCACGCTAATATTTCATAAACTTGCTGCAACATCGTCATCAGATATAGATTGTTAAAATCAAATACTTACAAATCCAGCCCTTCTGGGCAGGGTCCTGGCCAAAGCTGCTGCAACTCTCACGGATAACATTTTGTCGGGTTGCTAATGACCTGTCCTCCACCACTAGCGGCTTCGACCTGGCTGTGAGTGAGAATGTAATGGCTGAATGGACTCTTCTTCTATTTATGTGACACTGACGTTAAATCTGCTTTACTGCTCAGCTCTGCCCCCTGCCGTCACGGAGATGATACCGACCGCAATAATATTTATTTTGGACAAACATATTCAACTTTTTAAAAAATTAAATACATTTTAAAAAATATAAAATCGTCATATCACTATGTAAAATATTCTGTTGCAGATAAAGTTCCTACATTCAAGATTTTACTTGAAATAGGCTACAACATTAGTATTAACAACAAAATATAACCTATGCTATTAAAATAAAAGTGCTTTAGGTCCCATACCTTTCAGCACATTTAAACTAATCTATATATATTGTTAGATAGTATTAATCTGTAGCACAGTATCATATTTTATGTCTCAGACATATAGGCTATAGTAGAGTAAAAGTATTTTTTCCCTCTGAAATGTACTGAAGTAGGAAATACGAAGTAGCATAAAATATTCATTTTTTGAAATACTTTAGTATCCTTTATTTGGACATACTAATAAGTAAAATAAAAGTAACTAAAATTTGTACTTAGGACCAGTACTTGAGTAAATGCAGCCCTACTTAATTACTTTCCATCACTATGTAGGCTATGTAAAAGGGTGGACAAAATATATATTATCACTTCCTTTCTGACAGTGCCAACCAGAACTGAAAATGTTTAAGATTAATTAAAGCAGAAGTCATGGCAGGACTGTTGGACTGCATTAGAAACTACAAGTGTACCTAATAAAGTGGCCAGTGAGAGTATTTTTTTTAACATAAACATCAAATTCATTTAAGAAGACAATTCAAATGTGCATCTATGTGTGTGGTATTCGAGAAACAATATAATTAAATTCACAATACAGAATTGTTTGTCTTTAGATTTGTGAAAGTGATGAAAAAACACAGCATTCTTTTAGGAATCATTCAACAATAATAATTGCCAGAACATGCCAAAACAAAATGTAACAGTGATTCAGAATTACAAAGTGAACAATTTACATCAGTGTCAGGTTTATGCTTAGTCATGTAATGCTTAATGTATGTGAAGCTCCCTTATTTGTGATCAATTATTTATGGGGTGATATCTATATTTTCTTCCAGCATATACACAGTTACACTGGGTAGGGTACATAGCAGGAAAACATAATTTCCTCATATAGGCATTAGTAGAGGTGTGGACTAGAGTAACATGACTTCAACTTGAGTCAGACTCGAATCACAGATTTGATGACATTAGAGTCATCTTGATAAAATAAAAAAGGACTTGCATCTCAACTTAAACTTCAACACCAGTGACTTGTGACTTCACTTGGACTTGAGCTTTTTGACTTGAAGACTGATACTTTCCCTAAAGCCCAAAGATTAAAAGTATGTTAAGGTTGGTGATGTCCTATACAATAGCAAAGTGCCCTATTTTACAACATTTACATCATACAAAACAAACAGGACAGACACATGCAACATTCTTTCTTTTGTGGCACTGGTTAATAGTGAGTGTTATTTACCATGAAAGACTTTTTATTGATTAGATCCAGTCCCACTTGTTTTAACAAACTTAAAAATAAACACAAACTTTAGAAATTATTCATGATTTTTCTAATTTTTATATATTATTAATCAGTTGTTAAAACTGTAATACATTTGGCGTAAAGTGCATTATGTCTTGCTTAGGACTCAAAACTCAAAGTCAAGGATTTGGGACTTGATTTTTGACACCACTGGGCAACAGTAGGATTAATAAAGGGGATTTGAATGGCATTAGTTGTATCCAAAAATAATACAGAAAATGCAATTAAATTAGCTTTTCTAACAGAGATAAATTGTGTACAAGACATACAATGTTTCATGAATTAAAAGAAAAGCTTGTCCACTGACACGCTGACTAACCTCAATAATGTTTGGGTCAAACTATTTTGTGAGTGAAAAGAGTCTTATCTTGTGCAAAAAGATCACAACTGACCAGATATTTAGGCAAAGCTGTAACCATACCTAAGATGACAGAAACTGAGACTAAACTAAAATCAGTGGTCAGACAGAAAGACAAAACATCAGGAGAAAATTGAAATGCAGTTCAAAGAAATTGGGAAACAGACCTAAGTATATCCCTGGAAACTAAAGAGTGGGATCGTGTCTGGAAAACACTTAACAAAGCACCCAAATCAGTAAAGGACAAATTAATAAATTATAATTGTTCACAGAACTTATTTCACACCTGTTTGACTGCACAGGATGTTTCTAACTCTGATCTTTGTTAGCACTGCAAACAAGATAAAGGTACTTTTGATCTTATGGTATGGACTTGTCCTAAGATTAAAACCCTCTGGGATCATGTTACACAATCCCTGGAAAAAATTATTGGCTACACTGCTCACTGCGACCCAACATTGTGTCTTTTGAATTATACTGTCAAAGGAAACTGGTCAGAACACAATACACAAATTGTAACAACTGGACTGGATGCATGACAGCTGAAAGACTGAGAGCAACAAACTGTAAGGATGCAGCTCAGCTGAAAGAGGGACTGTGGCTTCAGACATTTTTTGACATGATCTCCATGGAGATGCAGCTTCTAGCCTTTCTCAGGTTTATAATGAGCAGGAACAACTGTGTGAGGTCACACTTGATGCTATTTGTAAAATACCTACTTGAGACGGACTCCAGATGCAACATGAATGGTCCAATATTTTTTTTTCTATTTTGTTTCGTTAATCTGTAGATCAACAACTCAGTAAGACACACAGAAGCCCTCTATAATTACTTCCTCTTTGTTTTTCCTTCTTTCTTTTTTCTTTCCATCTCCATTTCCAGTTTAAGTAGCCTACCTTTGCAGAAATATGAAAATAAATAAATAAAAAACAAAATAAAACAAAATGAAATAAAATACAATAAAATAAAAAATGTCTTATCTTTTTTGGTATATTTATAAATCGTTAGAAAAGACAGTGTATTGTGTATTGCGTTGCACCATGGGAAATGTAGTAGCCTGTGTATTTAAAGCTCAGGTTATCTTAGCCTCTCCTGCTTTGATTTTGACTATTCTTTCTTAAATCACTCTTGTAAGTCCCTCAGCTTTATGGAAGTGAAATATAGAGTGGAAAAATCAAATGTTAATCCCCCTACTCCATCTTTGTATGAATTTAGGACTACAATTATCTATATGTAGCTAATATGTATGGTTTTCGCCTTAAACATTGAACAATAGCCGATTAATATTATTTTCATCCAGATTTATAGCCAAGACTGAGTAGGTCACCTAGGAATACCTCCAGCTTCGGTTGTAGCGCCGCAACATCGCCCTCTTTTGCTCCGGACCTTAAATGACATGTCTGCTTTTGTCAACGACAACCAAGCGAGTCAGACAGTCGTTTGGGTTTGCCTGTGGTGCTAACCAGCCAGCAACAACCAACCGCCTGAATGTAGATCCGCATGGGCTACTACTACTCTTTCTCTCCAAATAACCCAGCGGAATCATAAGATAAGGATCCCAGGATGGTCTTAGTGCATGTCGGATATCTGGTTCTTCCTGTATTCGGCTCAGTAAGAAACAGAGGTACGGTATTAATATTCATATCGATCCAAAACATGTGCCCTGTTTATCTTAATATTCACTGCAGCTGTTGGCTAGCTAGCTCGAGCTTAGCCGTTGGGTTAGCTTTCTTGAAACGAACGGTCAAATTACTCGCTAAACTGCCCGCAACGTGTTACTACTTTCATTTGTATTCTCTGCACATGAATATGAACCATCGAGTAATGTTGTTTGCCGGGCGAAATTAAGCATAATTTAACAGAAATACCGCCGCTAAAGATAAGCTAACTGGCTCGCTGGCTCAGGCTATGCCTTGGAACGGAAACATTTCTCACAAAGGATTTCACACGCACGGGGCGTGCTGACCAAAATACCTAGGGTTAAAAACACATTCCCGCATGGACATTTGTGTGAGACAGTGTTAATCCGAGATGCATTTTATTCGGGCTATTTTTATTTCAGTAACATAACGGTGTATTGTGATTTCCCCCAAGGCGCTACCGTGCATTTGCACTGTAAAAATACCGCAAAATAGACGTAGCCTTTCCAGCCAGTCAGTTTATCTGTGCCTGGATGATGTCATTTGAAGATCATCTGCTTCTGCTTGCGCTCGCCGTCTTTCTACCGTGATTTCAGTAATTATTATCCGTGTCAATTGGCCAGCGGACTAATCGATACATGGCCAATCGCCCGGGGAGCGTGGACTTCCGAGCCATTAAAGTATCAGTCGCCTTTTTTATTATTTGCTAATTGGCAATTCAGCAGCTGTTTGTGTGGAGCTGCCGAATTGCAAAAAGACCCGAGTACGCGGTCACAGTTAAACAATGGTAAAGCTACAGTGTAACATTAATTTCATAACAGTGGCATCAATGATTTCATTGTGCTTTTATTTCTGTTCTTATTTCCCTGTTTCATAGTATGGAGGCTGGCTCTACATTCTGCATTTATCAGATCTTTGTCGTCCCCCCCATTGTGTAGCTAATGATCATCTGCTGCTGTGTGGTGTGGCGTGGCCTCTGCCTGTTCTCTGCATTTAGCTGTATTGTGAATCCCTTCTTCATTTCCTCTTTCCATCAGAAGACGACATTGGTATTAAAAAGCACCCCCTCCCAAGATGTATTCAGCCATAGACTTTCCATGTTAAGCAGACTAAAACAATAGCTAACACCTAGACCAGAGCACCTTTTTGTCTTTTTTTCTGTCAAATTGCTGTAGCACTGAGTAAAACATTTTAGCTCCTTTTTAGATATCAGTTGAATGTCATTGTGTACCTCCCATCCAGTCTTGATAGACAACATGCTGTAAATTCCTGTAAAGTGGATACATTTTGCATGATCTTAAATACTGCACTGCATCGTTGAACACCAGAATTTGGCTCATCTTCCTTCTCTTCACACAAGGTGCAATGTACATGATTAAAGTGACCTGTAAATTTTAAGAAAACAAGCATGCAAATTGGAACCATATGCATGCCGTTTGTATTGTCGAAACTCAGCATTTCAGCAAATGCTGTCATGTGATCACTTGAAATGACCGAAGGTACACTGCACCTGCACACAACAACCTGCCATAACTGTCTCCATTTTTGTGTAATCCTTTTGTTCCCTTTGCAAATTTCAAGCTTCGAATCACACTGAATTGTCAGGGCTGTTTGCCCCTTACGGGCAAATAAAACTAAACATTTTTCGTAAGCAAAAACATGCTCACTGGTGGTTCATCACTTCCCAATTTTCCCCACTAACATGAGGCCAAAATGCTATCCATTTCACAGGGATGCCTATTTTCCTGCACTGCTAAAGAGATCCTCTATTAGTAATAACGTCTTTATTGTTTGGTTGTGGTCTCTCTTTACCTTTTGTTCTGGTAATAGTACTTTCAATGCATGGTCACATTTATGATTCATAATTTTTGGTTTTTGTTTTTCTACATTGACTAGTGAAAATCCAATGTAATCTTTCTGTAGTAAAGATGTACCCTGCTGTACTGAAATCATGTGCTGTAGCCAACACGTCTGCTCATTGGATGCCGCTTTTGTTCTTTTTAACCCTATATGGAGCATGGTGGGCCTTGCCTTCAGTCTATGTTGTTTATTTTTGTTGCATGGATTTATACTATTATTACAAACAAACAAGAAAAAAAACACAAATTCCACATATACTAATATTTTTCAATAAAGAATATAGTGTTTTTCCTAACCTTCAGTGTGCTTCTTGCTGATTTCCATTTATTGTCCTCCCTCTCCCTTGTCCCTACCTGCCCCCTCCACCCCCCCTCCCCACCCACCTCCTCTCCCGCTGTGACAAAGATAGACAATTTCCACGCTTCCTCCATCACAGGGCCTGAATGAGTCTATCTGCTGTCATTCATGGTGATCGTTTTCACTGAGGCGCTTGAAAACGCAGTGTGCTTACTTACAGTCTAGACTTGAGCCTTTGACCCACGGCAGCAAGGTCACCTCTTGTCTGCCCGGCAACACTGACGACCTGAAAATACCGCTGGAAGGTCATGCTGCCCATCTTTGCAGGGTGTGTTTTGAAATCATACTGCGTTTTTCAAGCGTACTCCTAGTAAATGCAATGTAGACTTTGCCTATTTCCTCATGATTTTTATAAAAAGAAAATCACTGTTTACATTAAAATATGTCTTTTACACTGTCAAAGCAGAGTAAATTCTCCACCTTCTATAAGAACTGCACAATCTCTATATCTGTACTGGTAGACTTATGTAAAATTCACTGCTTTAGCTCCTGCCAGATGGACATAACAGAGCACAGTATATTGAATCCTGCTCCACTGCAGACCTATCATGCCTTCCTCCAGCCAGGATTTCCTCAAAAGTTTCTAATCAAAGCTAAATCTGTTATTGCAATTTCGCAGTCCTTCCATAATCAGAGGAGTCTTTTTAAGCATAAGCACAGTATTAAAACCATATTGCACCATGGCACAAGAAAGTCTGTATTTTCTCCCTGTCGAGTTTCCACAGCAGTCTGTTCACTGCAGTTGCCAAATAGCTGTGGTTGGAGAGAGTAAAAAAAGCATTCAAGCTATTTCCTCTCAACTCGTGAATGTTCATATGGGAGCAGAACAACACTGCATGTGTAAGACACAAAGATATAGTAGGTCTGAGTGAAGCACAGATGTATAGTAATGTGAATATACTGTCTGGTTAAGGTTTTAAGAAGGAAGATAGTGTTCTTTATGGTTATATAGATAGAGACTTGGCACATTAACAGTTATATATATCTCTTATAGACAGCCAGGTACAAAAGGTTTTACTCAGAGTGCACTGACCCACTGTCAGCTGCAGAATTTACAAGAGCCGAGCTGCGTTGAAGACCATATACTGGTAGATCTCATCTGTTCTGATCCAGTTCGCTTGAATCAGAAGACCAGGAGTCGATCCAGAGGTCGGAAAATGCAGTTAAAGAAATGAAAAGCTCGCGTTTTGTGTGCAGCACCAAAAATGGTTGTCATGCTCATGGTACTTGTGGTAACCATCATTTTCCCACCCCCACAGAAGTATTTTTCACCCTAGGTAAGAGGTAGGGCTTCATTAACATGCTATATCACACACACAGTGACACCACATTTCACCCACAATTAATTCCAGCTAATCTCTCCCCTCAGGTGCCTGACAACTTCTCCTTATCCCCCCACAGGATCCCATTTCAACCGGCAACAGCAGCAACAGCAGCAGCACAGCCATGCTACCTCTTGCCGGCACTTCCAGTTAGGTCCTCAGGCCCCGCTGCCCATGGACTTCCCCATGCCCCACCCAGGGCAGCCACAGTCAGGCATTAACCCCCACCTGGCCCCTCCCGGCCACCAGCATGGCCCTCCGCTCCACCCGCCTCTCAACCCCCTGCCCGCTCCCCAGTTCCAGGACATCCCTGCCCCTCCCTTCCTACCTCAGGCATTACACCAGCAATACCTCCTCCAGCAGCAGATCCTCGAGGCCCAGCACCGACACATCCTGCCACCCTCCAGGTATCCGCACAGGGTTGCAGGGAGATTTAGAAGCACAAGAAATATGAAAGGGATAGCTCAGATCTTTTGAAGTGAGATTGGATGGAGTACTTACCCACAGAAAGTGTATCAGGAAGTATATCACATACAGTAGATGGCAGCCAACACACCCCTGGTTTGGAGAAGCAGGCTGGAATCTGACATGGACGCTAAGCAATGTACTGCTGTGGAGGGGTCAGCAACAAAATGTATTTTAGTCGCCTAAATAAAATCAGTATCAGTTTAACTTCACTGCTTTACTGTATCAGACAGTGATTTCCAACTGGAACATGGAGCTATAGTGACACTCCCTTACAAGCCAGACTCCATTGAGAAAAGCAGTGATTTAACATTGCTCAACACAGGAGCTGCTGGTCTACTACTGCCTTGAAAAGTTATTTTGTTTGTGTTATTGTGGAACTTAGGCATTTTAAAGACTTGATGCATATTTACCAAAGTCAGACAACAGCACAAATTGACTAACTGATGGAGATGTGGTAGACCAGTGTTCCAGTCCCGTGTTCAGTAAGGTAAAATTACTGTTTTTGTCAATGGAGTCTGGTGGCTTTGACGAGAGCATAGATGGATAATTGGAGCCATCAGAACAGGCTGTTTGACAGAGGGGTTAAGCGGTGAAAACACTCTCAATATAGCATACACTTAAAATGATATTGAAGTTTGTTTTTTTTAAAAGATATTTTTGGGGCATTTTTAGCCTTTAATGGATAGGACAGACAAGCATGAAGGGGAGAGAGAGAGAGAGAGGGAGTGACATGCAGCAAAGAGCCACAGACTGGAGTCGAACCCAGGCCGCTGCAGCAACAGCCTTGTACATGGGGCACCTGCTCTACCACTAAGCCACCGACGCCCCAATGATATTGAAGTTTTTAGGTAGGACTTTCTTTAGGTGGCTAAAATACCTTTTATTGCTGACCCCCTCCACAGAAGTACATTGCTTAGCTTCTGTGTCAGACACCTGCTGCTACTGTATGTAATACACCGACTATGGATAAGTTCCCCTTACAACCAAACTTCAAACAATCCGAGCTATCCCTTTAAAGACAAAGTGTTTCCAGTTTCATGGATCAAGCAGACTTTTGGGGACGACACTATATAAACCATTTCTGTTATAAACTCTTTTTTCCAGGATGTTTTCAAATGCTTGGTTGTTTGTCTTAGTAGACGCACCCCAGAGAGAGTTCCTCACCAGCCCCACAGACTGCGGCCCGGCTATGAGTTTGCTCCCCCGCTTCATGTCCCTCCTCAGCCTGTGGTGCAGCAGCCCCGCTACCTGGCTGAGGGCACAGACTGGTAAACAATATACCTCATATATATAAATATATAATACAGTATGTAATACAATAGAAGCAAACAGTATCAGATGTATTTTATTTGTCAGAAAAATACAATGTTATGATACAAGTTTAGATTCTTAGTCTTAATAAGCAATACAAAATAATATAATACTCATTTTCATGCCACCGATAATTTAATTTGGAGTTGAAAAAGAGCCCAAAGCAAATCAACTCTTATTAGTCACTAAAATTGGCAATAAACACCATGCACATCTCACCAAATGAAACATTAATACATTTTATTTTGCACAGTATGCAGTGCTACAGAGGCAAACAATACCAGCGACATTGTTTTTGTACGAATGCATACACTACTCATTTCTGCACCAGTGATACTCAAAGTTGGACAAGACATCCTTTTTTGTCAGCTTTCCATAGTTTGACTGCACCAGACTGCCGTCAAATCTGGGTCAAGACCAGATGAAAGGGGTTTAAGACCAAGTTGAAAAAGAGCTCAAAGAAAACCAACTCTCATTAGACACTACAATTGGCAGTAAACATTGTACATGTCTGGCTAGAATGAAGAAGATACATGTGGAGGGAATTCTGGACAAATCAGATTTTATCAGGGTTTTTTCTTGTGCTTCACTTTATTTAGGAAATGTCCCTTGGAGCTGTATAGTATTTTATTTCACTAATTTCTCTAAAGACGCTGCACAAGGAAGCAATAGATACTTGATTAAGATACTATTAATAGAAAGCCAATAAGCTATTACGTGGAATTGGGGAGAAGTAGCTCCCACACACAGAACTGAGGGCTTGTAATTGTTAAAGAAATCTCAATGGAAAAACTTACGCATACCTTGAGACTTCCAGAAGCACACTAAAAGAGGGGGAAACCGACATCTAAAGACTCAGAACAACTGTAAATGTATTTCCCAAACAGTATGTTTTATGGATGCTTTTTAATTAGTGTTGCAGATCTCTTGCCAACAAAAATATGATGAAACATTTACAAACTACACATTAGAGCTTTTAGACCAGTCCAAACAGAAGGGAAGAGGGATCAAGAGTGGACTCATGTACCGCAGCTCCACTTCATACATGACTTAGACGTTCTGTATGCAGCATACAGAGCATTAATGTAGCAGCAAAACTACTGTTTGCTATGTAAGATAGTGGCATCCTGAGCAGAGAATGAATTCTGTGGGTGTTATAATCTGAGCTTCTCTGTGGTTTGTTGTGGTGAGCCAATCTGGCTGCGTGTGCATATTAGTGTATGTGTGTTTCCCACTGGCTAGCCCCTTGCTGCTGCTTTGCACTGGGCTCACACTCTTATGTTGGCTGCCACTGATATCGGGCAGTGTCACAGCTGAGGCGTAGTGCCCACCCTCTGGTTCCCTTCCACTCAACAGCGTTAGCTCTGTTAGCACTGCTGCCGTTGTTCAGTGCTTATGGAGTAAGGGTCCGTGCCCACCAAAAGGTTTTTTACTTGAGGCCAGCGTATTTTTTTTAATTCTTTAATTCTTAATGGTTCACTTCAAACGGCAGCAGCATGACAAGGCGCTGAGAGTCTATTCTGCATTGAGCGCTGCACTTTTGGTGTTTTTTTCTGGTTGCCAAGAGTTAAAAAATGTCATCTTTGGTTAAAACTCTGCACTCTTAACTGTCACTTTTTACTAAACTGTCCAATCACAGCAAAGAAGGGACAACTACCACAAAGACCAACCGCCACGTCATATGTGTCCATGTGATGAACAACAAAAACAGTGTAGGAGAAAGATGTTAATACACCGTGTATTTATTAATATATGTTTTCTCTCATCAACCTAGGTCCGTCTTCTTTTCCTACATGCTTTAGGCTTCCTTTCATCCAAAGCAAGTACTCTACCATGCGCTGACATTTTTACTCATACTCATATACTCATTAGCAACCAAAACGTCTTAGCAAAATGCAGTGTCTCCAAACCTCTCGCAAAATGCCCCTAGCTGGGTGTTGCCTGAGGAGCGCCTGGCGTTTTTAGCTGGGATAAAAAGGTTTTGGTGGACATGGTCTACTGTTAATGCTCAGCCACCTCCATGTTGAAAACATTGTGCATACACACAAGTCATACACTGAACATTGCGTAGAGCTCCTCTAAGTCAGTGGTTTCCAATCTCTTTTATTTTGTCTGAGGTACCCACACAGCTCTGTTAGATAACTCATTAAATAAATATATGTACATAAACTTGATTACCTTTAGCTAAGTTAAATCTGTTTATGCATTACTTTTGACTATTCATTTTAATAATTTATCTCTCTTGCGAGCTAATTTTCATGCACTCTCTCAATGCACAGTGTTACAGCTGACTCAACATGTGGATGTATTTTTGTATTCAAATCAGAATTTCTATTTTCTCACATTAGTTGGGGTTATTTCACAATCTTTCCAAGCAACTGCAGATGTAGCCCCTGTGGTGCAGGTACCACTGGTTGGGAATCACTGGCCTACATAATGCTGTCATTATGAAGGTTCACTGTGCTGTGTAGAAATCCGCTGTTATCAAAAGACAGTTTGACAGAAACGCTGTGGGATAATGACTTGTTGTGAGCCGCTGGCTGACTTGTTTTTCTGTTTCTGTGCAGGGATCTAAGTGTAGATGCTGGGCTGCCCCCCCACCAGTATCACATCCATCCGCTGCCGCAGCACTATCAGCACTACTTGACCTCTCCTAGGATGCACCACTTCCCTAGAAACAATGCCTCAACACAAGTGGTGAGCCCCCTCCGCCTCAGCACAATCAATCATGTTCGTCTCGATGAACTCCCAGCGACTCTCCTCTGGGTTTCTCAGAATTATCTCGATACCAAGCAACCGGGAATGACCTGTGTTCCAGTATTTTTTCTGATTCCAGCTGCAGCGCTGATTCTAGCTTCTTTTATCTGTCATCTTCCAGGTTGTCCATGAGATCAGAAACTACCCATATCCCCAGCTGCACTTGCTGGCTCTGCAGAGTCTCAACCCCTCCCGCCACGCGTCTGCTGTTAGAGAGAGCTACGAGGTTCGTGCCACTGCTTCCTCTCTCCCTCTCCTCAGCAGACACACCAGTCTACACTCATTTATCATTGTTTCCTCTGTGACCAAAGCTCTGGACAGGCTTGAGTGTGTAACTGATTTTCTTATTTCCAATTACTGTGGCTTCCAGATGCCTCAAATGGTCCAACTGCCTTTAATCTCATGACATTTGTTTTCATTTTAACAAGATGCAATTGTTTTTATGAGAAGCTTTTTCCTGTTCCTCGAAGCCACAATTTAATTTTAGTATTCCATGCTTGTAAGCCCTTTTGCATTTTAATATTTGATTACACAAAATGTTAATTTTGTTTATCTCAGCAGCCAAATACAGACTTAAAACCTACCTACCTAAAAGGATTAAAAGACATGTCCATATTTTTCCTTTGTAGGAGCTTCTGCAGCTGGAGGACAGGCTGGGCAGTGTAAACCGAGGAGCAGTCCAAACCACCATAGAAAGATTCACGTTCCCCCATAAGTACAAAAAGGTAAAAAAAAAAAGCAGTCAACTTTACTTTCTAGTTGAGTGATAGATTTTTTTGATGTGGTCTCAGTCAGATGAAGGCATTGGGCAAGAAATAAGTTGAGCTATATGTGAGAGACGGGGATTCAAAAGGGCAGCGCTGGGTCGAAAGGATCAAAGAGTAAAGACGAGAGTAGAAAGAGGGTCACGACTCTTGCGGCAGTTCAAAGGTCAAACTAATTTCCGTTTGCAGATTAGTGAGACAGGTCTGCAGTGTGCACAATTCAAGGCGAGCTGGATGAGTCATCCAGCTGTCTGCAGATATGTGCGTGGAATGAATTTAAAAAACTGTCTACACTGAATATGACCCAAATACTGTGGAAAGAGTGTCAGATCATTTGGTACATTGTGAGTGAGAAGAAGTAATTGAGTCTTTTCCATCTGATTTTTTCTCTCTCCGGGAAGCATGATGAGGTGACTCTTTTCTTCTTCTTCTTGTCGGGGCTGACTCAGAGACACCCGTGGCATAAACATAACAGCTCCTTACACGCCGCTGCACAACACACTTTAATAATTAAAGTCTGTTTGCCTTCTCTCTCTGCAGAGAATACCCCAGGACCTGAAGATGTGTCTGGATGATGAGGAGCTGGACACCGATGAGAAGTGCACCATCTGTCTGTCAATGCTGGAGGATGGAGAGGATGTCAGGTACAATTATACATTCGTCTTTTGTTTGTTCAAAGAGGAAAATGCAGTGTATGCAGATGTAAACATAAGCTGTGCATACATTGTGTTGTCTCCTGGGGGACCATTTTTTTGAGTACCTGTCTGGTTCTCTGCCTTTTTACAAAAAAGACAATATTCCTACGAAGCTGTTGACACTGCTAATGAAAAATTAATATTCCACTAATATTACTGTTTACATGCAGCAGTTTGTACTCCGATTAACGTGCCCCACCTGCCCCGGGTGGAGTCGCTTGTGCCATTTTGCTTCTTTGCGTCAAATTTTTCAAAGTTTTCCACCAGTGGTGAACTCATTCTTTGCAAACACAGTCTCCCTCTTTCACTTTCGAAACTACCCTCTCAAAAAGGTCAGTGTTACGATATTTACACATATCCAAAAATCGGTTTATATCCAAGTCTTTTATAATGTTTAAAAATAGGCGTGTGTCTTCTTTGGACAAGGAATGTGGGCTTTTCTTTTGGACGTGCATTTCTACCCTAAAGTGTTAGCTTAGTTGTTTGTTTATAACATATCCATGACAACTCACAGAGCATTGTCAGATGAGTGTGTCGCAAGCTGCTGGGGGGGGGGGGACTGAGATGCATTTTCAGAATGTGCTGTTAGGCTTGGGTGGTATTTATTTTTCATACCGTCATACCTTCCTGAAATTTCACGAGGTTATAGGGTATATGACGGTATTTGTGTGTGGCACAACCTACCCCTGCTGCCAACCAGCTCTGGTTTGGTCAAAATAACTCCTCAGTTCACTGAGGTAGATGTAAAAATACATCAGTTTCCCCCCATGATCTCTCTCTGTCGTTGCTGGCTGGCTGTTTACAGTCCTTTAACATCATCCCCACTACTCACAGTTGCCATCTTTCTCAGCTTAGCTGCCTGTTCCACCAGGAGAGACTGACATCTGGTGTACTAAATACAAAACATCCTCAATACTGCTCCTGATTTTAAAATGTCTTGTATTGTACTGTGTCTGTATTTTTGACAACTGAAAATCATACTATCAGGATTTCTGAATAACCTGGAAGACTGTGATAGCGCCCAAGCCTATGCGCTATGTACATGTCAAAAGAATCCCCCTAGAGCCCAAATAATACCGGCCTATCCCACGTCTTAATTGGAAAATGCTACATTTGGGATAAGGCCTAATTTGTAATATCCAAAGTGAATATACTGTTTACATGACGCATACTAAATTGTGACTCAGTCTGTAAATTTAGTCCCCACTGATATATCTTAACAACTATTGAATATCATAAAATTCTGTACAGACATTCATGATCCTGAGAGGATAAATCCTACTGACTTTGGTGATTCCCTGGCTTCCTCTAGCGCCACCAGCATGTTGAAATTTGTGGTTTCAAGTGAAATGCCCCCCCCCAGGATGAAGTGTAACAACTTTGTTCATCCCCTGACTTCATCCACGCCATCATCAGGTTATTAGGTACTTTGGTTAATGAGGAAATTACTTTAAAAACTAGTGGAGTTCCTGAAAACCTCAGATGTATTTTGTGCATTAAGCTTGTTCTCCAAAACAGTTGGTTGTGATAAGTAATCTTCTTTTATGTTTCTTGTCTTGTAAAGTTAAAAATTGGCTTGAACACCTTGTCCATGGTAATTGTTCTTACACCCAGCCTCTACAATGCAGTTGACTTAGACATTGTGATGTGGCCAAAATTCACTGTTAAGGTTATTAGGGGGAAGCTGCTTAAGGTCTTTTGTCTCACCAGACAACATTTGCTAATTTTTATTTATATTCACATAGCTTTCCTTCAGAGTGGATACGCAGTCACAGAGTCTAAGCAGTTTCTAACCTTAAATTGGTTCTGCCACGTGAGTTCAAAGCATCAGGTTTCAAAATCCTATCACAGGATTTCCTCCGGCACCTCATCTTGAAAATACTGCCTGAAGGCAGCATTAGCATTTCACACAATCTTATGATGTGTGTCCAGTGTTGTGATCTGTCTAACTGGCAAAGTGACAGAGGAAGTGATTTTACTCTGTGAAGGAGAAAAAGGGAAGAGAAGAACAAAGTAGGTGGAAGCTTCAGGTTTTCTAGGGTCAGGGGTGTAACTGGTTTTGTTTAAATCAAGAAAATGGAGCAGTGATGAGAGTTTGCTTGTTGATTGTTTATGTTTACTGTTGTGGTGGGAATCTGAAAAATTCTCTGGTCTTCCAGGCATTCATCATTCATGACATCTCAGGGTTTGTTTAGTTTGGAGTCACAAGGGTAAAGTTAAAGAAGACAGCTGCGAAAAGAGCATATGTCTTTGGTTCTGTTCACCCGTGGCATTAAAATGCTAAATTTACATAATTGCACTGAAAAGACAGACATCCTTCCTCACACAAATGTGGATTTTTTTGCAGTATTCACAGTTTCCCCGTACATAAAATCAAATGTGAAGTGAAATTTGATCACACAAAGTCACTTGAGACACATTCTGGTGTCAAATTTGCACCACAGTCAGACAACTGGATCTATTCTTGACACGATCTGGATACTGAGCATGTCATGACCCGTGAATCACATGCACATTGAGTATTTAAAGGGTATTTGGTGTAACTAAGCAGAGTAACCACAGCTGTTTATTACCCTCTTTTTGAGTTTGGTTTATTGGCAACTTACAACTTGTTATATTTATTAAATACAACATATCAGGCTTTTTCAGAAACAGAACATTAAAATCCTGGACTTTTTTCCACTTGTGTTTACACAGTCCATTAACCTTAATTAAGACAGAGATAAGCATTCAGTGTCTGACATTAAAAATATGGTAACTAAAAACTTAGAAAGCAGGCTAAGCTTGACGCAAAGTAATACTTACAATTAATCTCTTTGATCACTTTCTTGGTTACTAGATTGTTTTGTCAATGAAATTTTAGAAACTTAAGAGAACATAATCACATTGCCCATGTTATTTGATCAACACTCTAAACCCCAAAGATATTTAGTTTGTTATCAATCCATATATGAAGAAGAAAAACATTCAGTCAGTTACATTGGAGATGCTAAAAACAGATTTTTTGGCATTTTTGCTTGAAAAATGATTGACACAGTTACTTGATTATCAAGATATTTACAGATTAATTTACTTTTGATCAACTAATTTGATTAATTAACCAGTTGGTAGAGCTCTAAAGCAGAAAAGGTGAAAAGAATTACACACACACACACACACGCTTCATTAAACACAACAGTTTGACATAAATCAAGATTTAAATTTCAATGAATTACAAAGACTAAAATCTTAAAGATCATACTGTCATCTGCTTTGTAAACAACACTTTTCAGTGAAACTCATGTATCCAAATTTGATGATTTAGATTTTTTTTCTTCAGATAAACTTCAGAATTGAGAAAACTCTCTTACATTTAAAATAATAATTCAACCCCCAAATGACCATTTGTGTATAAATTAACCATGTTACATTGAATTAATGAGTAAAACTTTCTCTGGCATACCTTCACAGTGAATAAGGAATCCAAAAATGGAGAGAATTCTTCACAAATTTAAGAATGAATTGATTGATCAGCGACTGCATTTGACAACAGCAAAACTATATCAAAACATCTGTTCAGAAACTCTCACACAAGTCATGCAGTATAATGCAAGTCTGTTTTATCCAGTCATATGCTGACTACTTCCCAAACAGACACCCCGCTCTGACAAGACCTAACAGAAAGTGAAATCTTTGCTCTCTTCAAAGCCAGACTTCATTTACAAAAACTAATCTTACTTTGCTGAAAATGAGAGCTGCTGGTCTGTGGTGTTTTAAAGCATTCATTTGGATTCACAAAGTCACACAATAACACAAAGTACCAATTGAAGCAATGGTAGTTTTTGTAAATGAAGTCTGGCTTTGAAGAGAGCAAAGATTTCACTTTCTGTTAGGTCTTGTCAGTGTGGGGTACTGAGCATTCGACAGGATGAATGAGACTTGGATTATACTGGACAAGTTGTGTTAGAGTTTGTAAACTGTCTTTTGATGTAGTTTTACGGTTGTTAAACCCCTTTTACTCAAATTAATTGAGAATTTTTTCCATTTTTGGATTCTTTGTTCACCGTGGAGGGATGCAAGAAAAAAGTTTTCTTCACAAATTCAATGTAACATGGGGTTAGTAACTGACAAATGGTCATTTGGGGGGTGAAGTGTTTCTTTAAGATAAATAACTGAATTACTGAATCATCTGAAAAATGCTCCATCACAAAGCTGAAAACAGCCGTTTATCTTTGCTCCTGATATGATGAAAGTTGACATTTTGGAGACACATACATACATTTTAAAATCCTGACCGTGTCTCTTCTGTGTCTGCAGGAGATTACCCTGCATGCACCTCTTCCACCAGGCGTGTGTGGACCAGTGGCTGGCCACCAGCAGGAAGTGCCCCATCTGCAGAGTGGACATTGAGACCCAACTGACCCCCGACAGTTGATAGCTCCTGTCGACTCCTGCAGCTTTGGATCTGGTCTTGTTAATTCTCCATTGCCTCCCCGTCCAGGGGGGAAGCTCTGCCAAACACCCCTCTCTTGCCCTCTGCATCACTCAACGAGCCTGCCTTCTGAGACAGCCGTGACAGAGGGATCAACAAAGCACACTCACCTACAACACAGCGAGGGATGGGGGCTGATGCATAGATATGTGGCTGGACTGAAGGTTGCTTTGAATGGACTTGCTGGATGTGACAGGTAGGAGCGGACACGTATGGACAGATGTGCTGAGGCTTCACACACAGATTCTGTCAGATTGTGTACCCTGTGTACATTTCTCCATACCGCCATCAAAGAGAGGACACTCTGACTACCAACCTCCCCAGCTCAGTGTGGCGTATTAAGGCCATTTCTCTGCCACTACATCTAAACCCTTTCCCCCCCTCCCCAGGCCTGTGAAAAAATCCTTTAAGCTGCACTCTGCCCAAGCCCTCAGCACATCTGTACAGAACATTATCAAATGATTAGCATGAGGTTGTTTGGTGTGAACTCTCGTAGCTGAACGCTTGTGGTGTAATGGAGTATAGTACTGAATAAGTATTTACAGAGTAACAGTGTTGTGTAGCAAGCAAAGCCTTTTGAGAAATATGTTTGTGAAAAATAAACCTACAGAGAGGGTGAATACAGCTCAAATAAGGGAGAATATTCAGCGTGTTAATTAATCATAAGACGATGAGGAAAGAGCTAGTTGTGTAAAAAAAAAGGCCAAAAATCCCTCTTTCTTGTCTAACATGGTTTTGGATTTACAGTTAGTAGATGCCATCAGAGTTGATGCTAAACCCGCTAACTGCAGGCATGGCTTCCAGTGATCTGTGTAGTGTCGTAGTGGGGCCTCTATTATCTAGAGCAGAGGCCTCAGATGTGCATGCTGTATGGCAGGCTTGGGCTGTGTCGTTAATATTGTGGAGCAGTAGAAACAGGGACTGTGTCTGTGCATGTGAACCGTATACTATGACTCTGACGATGCCACTCATTCATAGAGGAGGACAAGAATGCACCTAATACCCCTTTCCCCACCTCCCCACCCCCCCTCACTCCATCCTGAGTAGACCAAAGTTGCCCTTAGACACCGATCTCAGACCCATGTAGCATTTCTCTCCTGACGTCAGGATTCAAAGAGCTGCTAGCAGATCCGTGTCTAACTGCAACTCCTCTCTGTTGCCTCGCTCATGGCATGATCACATGACATGAGAGGCCGGCATGGGCTTGAGGATGCAGTGCCTGAGGTCTTGCCATCAGAGTGACTAAAATCTGACATTTGTATTACCTATTACCAGAACCTTATTGCCTATCAAACAAGCACATGTGATTTCTATATACAGTGAATCGCCTCTGTTGTGTATCGGCTCCTTTTCATTTCAATCTAAGTTGCTCCCACTGTTTGATTAAAAAGACTGTGTATCTGGTGTTACAGGGAAAATACAAACTAGTTTGCCTGTGATAACGTGCTAGAATGTGTATGATTGTCCCCCACCCCCCTCTCCCCCCATGGTAGTAGTGTATGGTATTGCTAGAACAACTGTGATACGTTCAGTGATAGAAGCCGTTTTCTCTATATCATGCATGAACCATGTCGGCGTAGTTCACTTGAAGGAGGGTGAAAGGGAGAAAAAGCCATCCATTTGAAAAATACCAAACAATTGTTCTTAATTTTATTTTCAATTGTCTTTTTCTGCCATTTTCTTTTTCTTCTTACTTGTATTTCTTTTTTTCTTTTTTTCTTTTTTTTGCGCTCACATGCCAATCTGGACATGGTACTAATATGCCGAGTCCTTGTCCATTTAACCATAGTGAAGAAAAAGCTGCAATGCTGCAAAAACATATTTATTGTTGTTATAATGTAGCTTGTGTTTTGTAAATGCACTATAATATGGAGTTGCCTGATTTTTTGGTTTGGTGGTGTGGGTTCTTCTTGTCCTAGATTTTGTGTTTCTATTCAGTTACAAGTATTTTCATGCTTCCTTGTGTATTATTGGAGGGTAACTTGACTGTTTGTGTTGCGTTTTTATTTTTATTTTTTGTATGAAACCTCCATCCAAAAAACTACAGATGGATGAAAATGGAGGTTTTGCTAGTTCACATAGAATGCTGTGATTAAAGATGCCTTAAGTATTTAACAATCATTATTTATTACTAACTGTAGCTAGCTAGCTATCGTGGTGGAATATTTAATGTCTCTATCTCATAACTTTGCAATTTAATCAATATATTTATTTAAAATAACACAAAATATTAAAAAAAGAATACCTCATTATGCATTGGTCGGTGGGGATGCTTTTGCATGCCGTCTGTGTTTTCTTTTTCAAAGGAGAAAAAAAGAAACCTGTTGAAAAATTGACTTGGGGGGACGTTTTCCCAACACATTTTCTAGCCAGCATGGTGCTGTTGATCTGGATTACATTCCATTCATATCACTGCTTGATTTTACTTTTAAATCTTTTTCGTTTTTTAAACATCACCCCTGCTTTGATCCGAAGCAGGTGACGGGGTACAGCCCCCTTTATTTTGTCTTAGTATGGCTCCACAATTAGCTTGCTTTTGTTATACAATACTGCTTTGTTTCCCATAATCAGTCATATTCGATTTAATTTCTTGTATTTGTTTTATTTTGACCATGCTCATGATATTCCATCATATCTGGATCTCAATTTAGTGCTTATTATTATTTCAGGACCCACATAATGAGCTGTATTATTTGTCCTTATGTATTGCTGGCAATTGCTTTGTGTGGGATTTTGGGAAGTATCTAACATGCTAACTTGAGCCATTGGTCTTATTGAGCAAATTTCTGGTGTACTGTGGTTATACAATATAGATAGCGTGTTTTACACCTGGGTATAATAAGCTAACTACGTTTTCGGTGTGCATTTCTTATTAATACTCTACTAATCCTGCAAATTATTACTATAACATGTATTGGATTGGAATGAAGCTGGCTGGTCTTACTATTATTATTTCATTTCGTGCTCTCACTGGCCTTACCCCATGTCCTCCACAGTGTACCCCATAACTCCAGAGCGAACTGGACAGTAGCCATAGTATTAACTCAAGCTGATGAACCGGAATGAACAGTAGAACTTAAAGCACAAGCTTTTTAATGCATGTCCTTCTCAGGTTTTCCTATGTGTATGTGGGAGTAGCTCTGTAGATGTGTTTAATATGATGCTGTACCTTCTTGAATATTTCAGATGTTTCTTTGCTGCTGAAAAAATGTTGATTATTAACCTGCCAGTGAAAAAGGGAAGTGGCCATCTTTGTACAACACACTGCTGTTTTGCTGTAACCGCGCAATGTTTTATGATCTTGAGTATTTTATAGAAAAGTAGAAGTATGTATCAATAATATGAAAGCAATAGCTAAATCATAATGAAGAATAACATGATCAGTGAATATTGTGGAAAATCTTTAGATTCACTCTGGGTGGATTTTGTACTGTATTTATTACTAATGATGATGCAAAAAGTTGCATAGCTTAACCCAAACTGTTCTGTCTCTTTTTTATTTATTGTCTTGTATATGATCTTTTTGTATGTGTTTTTCAAATAAACTGCCTAAAATGCTGAGAACTCATCTCATTTCTGGAGTTATTTGGCATCCTGTTATCATCATTTACTTATATAAAAATAAATACTCAACAGTCAACAGTTTGGATTACAGGTATTGACCAATATTAGCTCATCGCTGATATATTCAGGGCTCAACAATAAGGATTGCCAGGGGTAAGTAAAATGCCACATGGGCTAGTAAATCTAGCAACTCTCTTGCCTGATCGGGCAAGTGGGAAAAAAATCATTAAACACATTGTTTTTTTCTGGAGCTGATGACAGAAGTAGCTAAGGAGTGAGCCATATAGGTTCCTTCTTATCACCGTTGAGAGTACGCAGTACTGATCAGACACTTACAAGAGAATGGCACCAGGTAAAGACAAAGCTTAACAGTTGAAGCACAAGCAAATATTTCAATTATCTGGAAACAGGTGTTGGCATGTGAGTTAGAGGATATGGGGGAAACTGCAAGAAAATATTGCACAGTTTGCAGCAAGTTTGAGAGCAAGGGGATGAAATGCAGTCATTTTACATGACAATTAACTTTACTCTTTAAATTTAAATTGTGTACTTGAGGTCACTGAGAAACAGTCATTATCCTGCTCAGTACATATCTTAGTTACAATTATTTAAAGACTAACTAAAAAGGGATAGTTCTGATTTTTTTAAGTGGAGTTGTATGAGGTAGTAATCCATACTCAGTGTATTACATACAGTAGACCAGTGATTCCCAACTGGTCCAGCCACAGGGTCCAGATTTTGTTTTTGTCTTAGTCATTAGTTCAAGGTCCACACAGTTAAAACATTCAATGTCATACTTGCATTTGGCCATGTCGTCAGGCTAGTTTGCTGTCTGTCTCTACTTCAAACACCAAAGCATATACTTGAAATTATTATTATACATAATGTAATTATATAACATAATAAAATTATAATGCACAGTGCATTGCTTAGCTTAGTTGTGCTGGTACTCCAGCCTGCTCCACAAACTGGGGGTGTGCCAACTGCCATCTACTGTATGTATTACACTGATTATATTTAATTCCCTCATACAACCCCACTTAAAACAATGAACTATTCCAAAGGGTCTTCATTAAATGTTTATGTTAAAAATGAGTATTGCCAATATATCATGATTGTACAGTATAGCCTCAAAGAACCTTTATCTGTAGCCTAAAATTTGAATTTATGAAGATTAATGTCATTTTGCTTAAGCCATGAGATACTGGACAGTCATCAACATCTATATTTTATTAAATCAATCCCTAATAGGCTGATCAATTTTAACCAGAAACAGTTTGCAAATTTGCAAAGTAACAATATAAAATGAGAATATTCTTTGTAATTTAATGTCAAGGTAACATGTTAACTGCGGCATTTGTGTCAAAACTAAAGACTCTTAAAGGGCAGAGGTGTCAACTCATTTTAGCTAATGGGCCACATACAGTCTGATTTGAATGCAGGTGGGCCAGACCAGTAAAACCACTGCATAATGTCCTATGAATAACAAACACCTCCAAATGTTTCTAATTTTAATTTAAAGATGTACATTTTAAAATTGCTCATCCATTTACAAAACAGATGACCAACAGCCTGTGATGTCTTCAGAAGAATAAGTGCCTTTTTAACAGTTTGTGCATCACTATTAGGTTTGCAAAGTCATCCAGGGGGCCTTACTGGACCCTTTGGTGGGCCAGTTCTGGCCCCCAGGCTGTATGTTTGACATCCCTGCTATAGGGAGAATTCTGGTCTCATTTCATACTGGTTTTCTGGAGTGTAGTAGTGTCCTAAATCCAGTTACAGTTTTGTGGGACTGTTTCCTGGCCTTCTTTTCCACCTGTGGAGTGTGACATGATGTATGCACTGGAGCCAAAACACTTCCCCTAGACATATCCGAAAAAGCTGAGCAAAGAGAGAACACTTTAAGACTAAGTGTTTATTGTGTTGGAGTATCTGCTTTGGGCAATATTCAGGTCCATTTATTTTTTAAATTGTACAAGAGAGGATAGTGGCAAATGGCTTTTTCTGAAGTTAGAAGAGGGGCAACCTAAACAGTTGGCACAAACTTAAAAAAAGAAAATTGGTGTTTCCTTTAAAAGCTGACATAAAGGTACATTCGGGTCCGTTTATTAATAACTCACAGTAAAAAACATAATGTCTTTAAAGGAATGCTCACCCACTCTTTGTTTCATGCGTTCTCCTCCTAATATCTGGGGTAGAGCACTCGATGAATCTGCCCGTCCGCCTTGCGAGTGTCCAACCACTTTCCACACTGGAAGATGGTTGTCACAGAGTTGGCCGTGTTGGTCACCTCCACACACTCTAAATACCACCCACAGTTAGAGCTGCTGTTGTCGTGCTCCACTTTGACCCTCAGCAGCTCCCCGAGGTCCAGCATCTCCAGAACAAAGCGATCCGTTCGCCCTCGCTCGAAAAGGTTGCGGAACTTCTGCCGTAGATGACGCTTGCCCGAGTCACCATTGACGCCATAGATGGTGATGAAAACGTTGGCGTCTGTGCCTGCTCCTTTCACATCCCCGGTGATGACGATGATTTCATATTTGACAGGGACCAGGTTGCGGACTTTGCTGGCGAAGCTCTCCACAGACTTGAAGCACTCAAATGTCAGGAATTGGTCCTTTTTGGCAGCCAGGGGGATTTGTGCATCACAGTGGAAGAAATACCTAAACAGGGGGGGGAGATTTGAAGTCACGTCAGTGTGACATTTTATATAACATACTGCGGATTATATATGAGATTCAACTCACTTGTTTCCTAGCTCCTTTTCTGTCACCACCACCTCCATAACGTTCCAGAAGGCTTCAGTCTTCACCTTCTTCCCGTCTTTCGTTATGTGGCCGATGCAGATGCCAGCGATCTCCCCCACGTGCTTTGACGAGAACTCAAACGTGTCAGTGGCACCGCTGTGAAAGGGCAAACAAAAGTTACCAGCAGAGTTTGTGCAGGGTTTGATTCTGAGCACTGAACAGTTAAATTCCCTGGTCTGCCAGAGAGTTTTTCTTTTGTGCGTCTCATGGGATTAGCTCTCCTGAGAGCAGAGACTTGGAGAACAGAAAGTGAAGCTACAAGATAAAAGAGGGTAGAAAAACAAAACATGTGAAAGAGAGGAGATTATGTAAGGCCACATAATAGGGTTTTACCGTGAGCCGAGGCACCTAGACTCCCTTTGAAGACCTACCATAAGAACTTCTTTTTCTTATTCTCCAGAACAAACTCCTTAGAACGAGCTTTCCTCCCTTCCAACACAATCCAGGCGTTTTCCGTGGTGGAGGCATCGTCTGTGTTAGCGGTTGTTGTGGCAATTTCATATTCTGTAGGCAAGGCAGAGAGACAGGGATTGTTGCATGATGATCATTTCACATCTGGCAAATGGCTGTGATTAGCTGCAAGTCGTTCATCTCCGACAATTAGAGAGCTTGTAATTATGCCCACAGATTTCCATTTTTATTACTAACTGGTTTTGTCACTGAGGTCTACAGAGTCGTTGTTGGCACAGGCCAGCTCCCTCATTGTCTGCCTGTCGTCTTCATTTTTAGCCAACCAGCGGTCGCAGGGGAACCTGAAGGTCTGGTCCATGGCCTCATCTTTTACGTCAATGCACTCCAGGTGCCAGCCAGGAGCCGGGCCTGTTACCAAGAACAACACAGTCCATTTTATTTTCATCCTTTCAATGAGAAAATGTTTTTCAAAGCAATAATGTGCTTTTGTTTCTTCTTTTTTTTTTTTTTTTACAATCTAATGGTAAAAATATGCTATGTATCCCCCTGTGCACAGCAGCTATCAACTATGATAGTGCATATAATGCATCAAACTGGCTAAGTAACTCGTGGAAAGGAATAGTTTTTTTCTCACATTTTGGTAAAATACACTTCCTTTAACATGAGTTAGATCAGATCGATACCACTCTCAAGTCTTTATATGAAACCACAGCCAGTGGCCAGTTAGCTTAGCTTAGCATAAAGGCTCAAAATAAGGGTAAACAGCTATCCTATATTTAGATTTATTATATATAAACTGTATGCATGTATATATGCGTCATTTTACAAAGCAAAAAAGAAAGAGATTACTCAATGTGTTGAGCGAATACTGACGTCCAAATCAAGTGCTCAACTACTCATGCAAATCTCAAGTCTAAAGACAACAAAATCAGCCTGACAGCACCTCTAAAGCTCACAACTTAACACGGTATATCTTGTTTGTTTAATTCCTTACAAAAACCAAAGTATAAAAAAGACACACTGCAGTATAACATGGGGTTATAGACCAGAATATTTTTTGGCTGGAGAGAGCCAGGCTAGCTAAGATAAGCTAACCGGCTGCTGGCTCCGTCTTCATATTTTAAATATGAAGCTGTTTGCTAAATAATTTAGCACACAGATATGAAAGTGGTATTGATCTTCTCGTCCAACGTCTCGAACAAGAAAGTGAACAAGTGTATTTCCCCAAAAGGTCTAAATATTCTTTTCATGTTAGAAAACAGCACACAAAAAGGGAAGATTCTGGCATTTCACCCAAATTGCTGGTAGTATGAGTTCTCATATGTTGGACTCATTGTTGATAAATAACCTTACTTGAAAAAACAAGTAAAGGAAGTTGTAGACACAGTGAAATTTAATTATCTCAGATTAGACAGAAAAAAAATGACAGTAGCAGCAAAATTAATTTTGAATGCCATGATTTCCCTTCAAGTAACTTATTGTTGGACTGGATGTACTACCAACCTTAAACATACTGAGATCATAATCAAAGACATGAAAGGACAGGTGTAGATTTCAAGGGTACATTACTCTCCTCCTCACCTTTGTTATCATGCCACACTCGGACCTTAGACAGTTCGCCCAGACTGAGCATGTCAGGGAATCTGAACACATCTTTCATTTTACGCTCAAACTTGTTTCTGTTGGTGCTCTCCTTAAGAGGCAGTGTGCCCGTGTCCCCATACTCCCCAAACACCATCAGAAACACATTGGCATCAGTGCCGGCACCTAAAATATCAGAAAACAGATCTATAATGTTGCATCGTTGCTACTGTGACATGAATACAGTATTTTAATACAAACTAATTATCTTCTTCATTCTTTGTTTATAATCCAAACAAGACTTACCTGTGACATCACTGGTCTGGACTTGGATGATGTAGGTTGTTTTCTCCACCATCTCCTCTTCATCCACCACAGCTGCCAGCTCACACACCTTTGTCCTCTTTGGCCCTTTTGTCTTTGACAGCCAGTTCTCATAGGTAAACTCATACACCTCCTCTGTGTTCAGGTTCCGCATCAGGATCTAAAAGGATTTATTGAGACATTCATCGGCCACTGAAATTGCATGTTTTCTTGGTGAATATCAGTGTTTGGCTGCAGCAGAGGACAGAAACAGATCAACATTAGTAGTGTCAATGATTTTGGGAGAATAGCTAATTGCAATTTTTCCAGCTAATACCATGATTTGAATTTAATTTCCCTGTATTTGTGATCTACATGGTGTTTTACAAGACATGACTGTGCCAAGCATAATCACTAATCTAGCTTGTTTCTACATGAATAGAATCTGATGAAGTAATAAAGCTAATTTTTGCCTGGGCTGAACAATTAGTCGTTTTATAATGACAAAATCAGGATTTGAAAGGGTGCAATTTTCAAATCGCAAAAGCTGCAATTTTAATTATAACGTATGTGACTGACACGGACTTCAGAGTACACTGATGTAGCATTACCCTCCTGTAACTATCAGACTCACAATAGACAGCAAGAAAAGAACCTTTTTCCTCGTTAAAACCTAGTGCCTACGTTACCCACAATGCACCTCAACTGTAGACTGTTTCAGTCAGACATCCTGGTGTGTTTTGATCGTAGTGGCTACAGAGGCCCAGTGCAGCTAGCCTCAAGCAGAGATGAGGAGCAGGCTAACTCCACACCACCAGATTTTTGTTCATCTTCAAACTTTCAGTCTTCAGACCAAACTAAGGTTGACTCAGAAGACATCACTTGAGGCAGTTTCACAGACTTTGCACAGCTCCCTCTGGACCCACAAAAGGCTTTAGATAACTTTTTTTCAAATATGAAGTAGTACTCCTCAAGACCTGTAAAAATACTTGATTATTTTCATTCTTTACTACACACTGTATTTTGATTGGTGTTGACAAAACTGGTGCTCTCTTAGATGGTAGTCTTTACGTTACCCTGTCAAGAAACCAGTCGGGGCGACTTCCAGAACCATCAATTCGAACTCTGATCTTCTTCAGAGGAGCAATGTCATCTGTCTCCAGACTGAATGTGTCTTCTTGGCCCCTTTCAAACCTAAATGGAAACAATATACATACATAAGTTTGCATTTTAAAACATCTGGACTTTAGACGGTTATCTTAAAGGAGCTGTATGTGACATTCAGAGCATGGGAGCAAACAAGCATTTGCTATGTAAAGATATAGCAGAAGAATGGCGTCCTGAGCAGAGAATGAAGTCACACTACCTCTGTTTTATACTAACAATCTAGCCACAGCCAGCAGTCACTTAGCTCAGCTTAGCACAAAGACTGAAAACAGCTAGCCTGGCTCGGCCCAAAGGTAACATAGTCCACTTTCCAGCACCTTGAAAGCTCACAAATTATCGTTAAATCTTGTCTGTTTAATTTGTATAAAACTCATGTTGAATACTGCAATGACTGATTTCTAACATCCAACAATTATGGATGCAAGTATGACATTATCATTTATTTGGAGTCATGTTCCTGTTTACCAGTCGAATGAAGTCCAGCATTTACTGTCTTTTAGCTCTGATTTTGGTCTCTACCAACTTGTGAGGGATACATCAGGCATTTTAGTTGCTAAATGCTCCACAATGTTTGCCAGCTAGTTAATAACTGTATTTGACGCTGAGCAGGTAGTGTATGATCGGTTTTTACAACTATTCCTCTGAAAGCAGCTGCCTGCTGCGACCCAAAACGACGCTTCAGGAGTGGTGAGAGTGAACAAGAACAGCAAAGTTGTGAGCCAGACAGCTAAACAATGAGCTGAAACTCACTAAAATTCATTTGTACCAATCTCAATTAAGATTTTAATTAAATGTTTCTTGATGCTTTGGGGTTGTGTTGTGCTTTGCTTATGGTGCTCTGTTGTGTGCTGGTGTTATGTGCAATACCGTTATGTGTAGTATGTGTTTTTATGTTTTTATGGTGTATGCTTTTCATTTCTTCTACACTGTTATTGTAAGGCAGCAATACCTGTGCAGCTCCTGAGTCCAAGACGAATTTCCCTATAGGGAGAATATAGAATCGTATCGTACTATAAAGCTCTGTGAAGCCAAGGGGAGCTTCAGATTCAGGTGATAAGTTTCTCTCGGTTCAGCACAACACTTCATCCTTATTTGACACTTTGTTATTATAAAAATACTAATTATAGCTGCTTGAAGCTACAGTTGTTTTCTTGTGTCATATTTGCTGAAACTGTCACTATATTCTCAAATAAGCACATGAGACAGATAGTTTGTGAAAAAAAATCATGTCCCCTCTCCCCTCCTACGCCTCTAATGGTATTTGCTAGAATCACACAGCAGTGCGTCAGAGCAGAGTAGTCTCTAACACAGCTGTCAGTCATGTTAATTGCTCCGTGAACTACAGTCAAACTGCCAAACCGGCAGCCCTGACCAAATATTAATCAAGGACCTGTTACTGCATTGCCTATTTCTCACCTCAGATGTTTTCAGGAACATCATTTGGTGCACTGTTTAGCTGAAAAATGAGAAAATTGGTCTGACTGCTGGGTGGTGCTTTGTACTCTGTTTAAGTTTATCCAACATGGTAGTCGTGTCACAAACTTTGTCATGTTACACCTGAACAGTACACTAAGATATGTTTCTGAAAACATCTGAGTCAAGAAATAGGCAGTGCAGTAGGAATCTTAATTCATATTTGATCAGCGCTGCCTAGTTTGACAGTTGACAAGCAGTTATTGACTGCTGTGTTAGAGACGCCTCAGCTCTGACTGGTTGTTTAATGAAAAGTGATCAGTACAGTCAGGGGTTAATTGGAGGACTGACCTGTCCTCGTTTTTGGGCAGCAGCATTTCCTCTGTGCTCCCATTGGCTCCGTACACAATCAGGAAAATGCTGGTATCAGTCCCTGCAGACTGAGTGTCACCTGTGACAACTGTTACCGAATAAATAACCTACAACATACAGCAGATAACACCAGTAAGGAAGGGAGTAATTCTGTTTTTATACAACATACAAACTGAATGTTTTCCCAGGTTTCATATTTTAGGTGCTGTGACTCACTTTGCGGTTAATGTTGATCGTGCTGGAGTCCAGCACGTTGAAGAGTCTGGCAGTCAGACCATCTCCTCTGTCTTTAGCCAGCCAGCACTTACATGGAAAGATGTACTTGATACCTTTGGTTGGCACGGCAACCGACAGCTCATCCACCAACCAGCAGCTCTCTGGTGTGACACCGTTATGGCCAAGCTGAGGAGGAGACGGAGGGAGGAAAGGGGGAGGGAGAGGAGAGGAGAGAAAGAGGGGGAAGGTAGAACTGGGAATTGATATATCATTTGATTTTGTTTGATCTAGGTACCAGAAGGCACAGCAAGAATTAATTATTGCTGAGCTAGAAAATGGCTTTATTTAAATTTTTAACATCAGCGCAACTGAGGAGGCAGCAGAGAGGAGACAGTTTCACAGATTTAGAAACAGAGACAGTCCCAGATTCTCACTTCCACCCTCTTGATCTCTCCTACGTCAGTTCCATAACACACAAAGTGCTCCATGGTGCCAGCTGTGAAGGCTTTCTTTCCCTCCGGCAGGTCCAGCCACAGTCGGTCTGTCTCCATGTCATTGGGGCCGATGATGATGACATAGACCCTGGCTGTGGTGCTGGCGTCACGCTCCAGCCCCGTGGACAAGGTGAAGTGATAGGGGATAACTGGGTGGAGGAGAAGAATAGGAATAGTTTAAGCTAAATGAAGAGTTTGACATTTTGGTAAATATGATCATTTGATTTATATCTATGAGTTAGATGAGGGGATTGATAACACTTATAGGTCTGTAGAGAATAAAGACTGGAAACAAGGGGAAAACAGCTACAAACACAAAAACAAAATCCCCCTACCAGCACCTCTAACACTCACTAATTAACACGCTGTATCTCATTTCACAGTGAAGACAAGTCTTGTCATCACTGTGAAATAACCATTCTAAAAGTAGAGACTCCAGAAAGTTACTACCTACAGTCAAGAAATAGTCCTAGATTTTTTTATGTTTTTTCTTCGGATTAAACAAACAACATATAGATTAGAGATCTTTTAAGGCAGGGGTGTTAAACATACCCCCCGGCCTACTGGTTGACTGCACACCGAAAACTGATGCACTCGTGAAGGCTAAGAGGTGCCAGGTTTCATTAGCATGTTAAACAGTATGCCTCAGTCCTTTTCAAATCTCCTATGCTTAAAATATAATCTAGTTTAAAGTGACTCTGTAGCTGACACCAAGACCCATCCATCCATTCTATTTTCATCCTCTTATCCGGGGCTGGGTCGCGGGGGCAGCAGGCCAAGCAAAAAGCAACCCAGACGTCCCTCTCCCAAGCAATGCTTCCCAGCTCCTCCTGGGGGACCCCGAAGTGTTCCCAGGCCAGATGAGATATGTAATCCCTCCAGCTTGTTCTGGGTCTGCCCCGGGGCCTCCTACCAGTGGGACATGCCTGGAACACCTCTAACGAGAGGCGCCTAGGAGGCATCCTGATCAGATGCCCGAACCACCTCAACTGACCCCTTTCTATGCAAGGGAGCAGAGGCTCTACTCCGAGCTCCCTCCGGATGTCCGAGCTCTTTACCCTATCTCTAAGGCTGAGATCTCGCGCTCCATTATCATGGATTTGGAGTTACACACAAGGCTGTGAACTGATATCCTACCCAACATTTTGAATTATTTTTAAAGTTTATACTTTGACTTTGAAAGTTTGCATGCAAGGTGTTTTAGATTTTATTCTTGTCTGCTGGTATTGCTGTCTTTTCTCACATCAATGATCCAAGCACATGG